>NW_007726215.1:314925-344420 GCF_000696425.1 Galeopterus variegatus | reverse complement strand
TAATCTTTGCTCAAGTATTCATTTATATATTTACCTTGTAAACATTGTATTTTGGAAAAAATTTTTTTAACGATGTAAAACTGCATTTAAAAGTACTATAGATCATACAGCCTGATAATTCAGATATGAATATTTCTATAAGTTTTTTTTTAAACATTGAGATTAGTTCAAGAACTGACTCCCACCTTCACGAGATTTTGTGAAGCAGAACTACTTGCAAGTCTTCAGAAGGTTCCAGAAATATGAATCAGGTCCTATTTTCCTCTGCTGCCTCAAGTGGCTATGCCATGTTTTGAGCCCTTGCGCTTTTCTGGCCATAGCAATATTTTCTGTTCTTGAGGAATTCTCATTTGAACATGTTGGGCTCAGAGCAGACTCCTTTTTGTTCTTTTTTATTATTTCATTCTTGTTCTTTTCTTCACTCACCTAGTTTTGCTTCTAAATTTTCAGTTTCTGTGGGGTTTTTTATATTTGTATTCATGCTTAGTGGAATTTTATTTAATTTGTTTTCTTCTGGACTTAGTTGAGTGTGTATAAGTTTAAGAATACTGGGAACCATCTGAAACTGTTTGTTATTTAAGTTTGCTTCTATTCAGGCAGGTAAAGGTAATGATTGAGAGGATGAGATTGCCTGGGTTTGAGACCTTGTTCCATCTGTTCCTAACAGCATGACTTTGAACAAGTTACTTAACCTCTTCCTGCCTTAGTTTCCTACTTTGTTAAATAGGGGGGTAACAGTATTATCTACTTTGTAGATGTGATGATTAAATTATGTAATATGGTTACATAGTACATATCAAATGTTAGTTATTGGTGTTTTTATGATATAGTTGTGATCATATTGGACTTTCATTGGATATAAATTTAGTATTTTGACATTATAATTTTGAGTATATTTTTATTAATTTTAAGGAACTTCTGTAACTCTTGATTCCAGGACATAACCTTCTTTTTTCAGTAAGAATGAGTCTACAAGCTGTCAAGATAAAATAGTAAGTTCTGAATAAGGGCAAGGGTGACTGGAGTATAAAAGAAATCCATTTTCTCTTTTTCATATGCATGCTGGATGTGAATAGGGTGTACATTTTTTTCATGGTGTTCTTTTTTTATGTCTAGAGTAGCACTGTTCTATACAATTATAATGCAAGCTACATAATTTAAAATTTTCTAATAACCTCATTAAAAAAGTAAAAAGAAATGAGTTTAATACTTTTGATACATTTTGTTTAACTCAATATATCTGAATAATTATCCTTTCAACGTGTATCAATATAAAATTGTTGAGATCTTTTACATTCTTATTTTTTGCATTGTCTTTGAAACTCATTGTGTATTTTTCCATCTCCAGCACATCTCCATCTGGAAGAGTCACATTTCAAGTACACAATAGACACATGTGTCTAGTGTTACTGGATAGCACAATTATAGAACATAAACTACTTTTAAAGTGTCCTTTTAAGTTAAGGAGTTTTTTTTTTTTTTTTTTTTTGATACTTTGTGACAATTGATAAAGCTAGATGTATCAAATAGGTAGACAGAAAATTTAAATTTATAGTGCAAAAAGAGAGATAGGGGAGAGGTTTGGATTTGGGAGTGATCAGTGAATCTACAGATAGATTCAAAGTCCTGAAGTCGGGGCAGAATAAAACCATAATATCCCTGAGAAGAAAGCCATGGAGGATTTCTAGACAAAGAGCCAGAGGTGAAATAGAGGAAACCCATAGGCTGGAGGAAAGCTGCCAGGGTGTGGTACCCTGGCAAACCCATGGATGTTTCGAAAAGGCATGGCGGGTAGGAGTACCAAATGCCACAGTGCTGTGAGGAGTGAAAACAGACAATTGTTTGGTTATTGCCAGCCTTAGCAATAGCTTTTTCAGTAGCGTAATGGCTAGGGAAGCCAAGTTGTAATGATTTGAATATTGAATGGAAGTTGAAGTAAAGACAATGAGCTTATATTGTTGTTTTTTGAAGCTTGACAGGGATAGTTGGTAGGGTTGAAAGAAGAGTGTTATTGTTGAAGGACGAGCCAGTGGAGAGGAAAAGATGGAAGGGAGAGGAAAAGGAGAACACTGATGGAGCATGTTCCTAGAAACAGCATGAATGAATAGGATTTGATAAACAGATAGAGGGATTAGTAATGCAAAAGAAGAGAGTCAGTCATGAGATAGGAGTGCAAGTGTTATGAGATAGGAGAATTTGTGTATGATAATGGGTTGTTAGTTACACGCAACGTTAGTTTGAGTTGCAGACAGCCAGCAAGTTGAAGCATACAGGAATATGTCATATGGTACCTAATTTTTAGACGTGCCAAGGAACTAAACTTGTTAATAGCTAGGAGCAAGCCAAGAGAAACATCCCATGATATTATATAAAAATTCCACTGCCACTTTCTACTTGGAACCTATGATACTAGGGATCATTTAGTAGAATAGCTACATAGTTGTCCCAGAAGAACAAAATGGCTACACTGCAAGATTTGATCTCATAGTAGGTGGCTACCACCTTGGTTATCTCACTTCTGCTTTTGAAGTCTTAAACAGATTTGGTTGAATATGGGTCCTCTGTGGAAAGCATGATGCAAGAGCATCTGGGGAATGTAGTTTTTAGCTTTCAAGCCCCTAGAATATAGGAGGTTAGAGTGCTTCCTAGAAAGGGGTTGGAGTGCAGGCTGGGTGATTCTGGATGTTGGTCTCTCAAAAGTTGCAGTCAGGTTGTCAGCCAGAGTGACAGTCTGAAGGTTTGATTAGCCTCAGGTTCTGCTTAGAAGATGGCTCGCTCACATAGCTGGTAAGTTGATTCTGGCTATTTGGCAAGAGGCCATGTGGATGTCTTCATAGGGTTGCTTAAGAGTCCTCACAACATGGCAGATGACAGCTGGCTTCCCCCAGAATGGGTGATCCAAGAAAGCAAGGAGGAAACTGTAGTATATTTTAGGACAGACATCGTCACTTCCACTGCATTCTGTAGATCACTCAGACCAAACCTGACATGAGGAAAGGCACTGTGCAAAGGCATGAATTCCCTGAGGTGAAGATTATTGGTGGCCCTCTAATAGGCTGGCTACCATGCCACCCTCCTTTCTTTGATGGCAGAAATTTGTCTATAGAAGCCAACAAAAAAAACCCCCATCTTTTAATTGAATGGAATTTGACGAAAATTTGAATAGAATGTGGTTCTTGTATTAAGGGCACGAAGTGTGCAGTACCCTCAGCCACTTATTTAAGAGATACAGAAATGCTGTTCAGTTACTTGTTCTCAGGCTTAAATTCTAAAAGTAGAATGTATATCATAAAATCATTACTCAGTCTAGGTGTGTGCACTGTGAAGTATGGAGATAATGAGCTATGATACTTTGTCTTCCAGAATAGCTATCTTGTTTTCAGCTGTCCCTACAATCCTTACTTGCTCTCAATTCTCTAAGACCCTGACTGCCTGTGATTACTAAATAGATACAGGCCACTCTGTTATGCCTTGCTCACATCTTATTTCTTTCATATCATGTATCTCAAATTGAAATGACGTTATTGATATACTTGTTTCTCTGCATCCTTCCCCTACTCCCCCAAATTAAGGTCCAGCAGGGCATGGCTTTGCCTGCCTTGTTCACTGCTGAATTCTCAGCACAAGTACAATGCCTGGTAAATGCTTGATAGGGCAATGTCTAAATAAATTATTTATTGAGAGAATGTACCACATGATCATTATTTGAAACAGGCCATCTCAAAAGGTAATTTCCCCCTCCTACTTGATTTCTGTCTTTTCAGCTTTTCTCTTATCTTTTTTTTTTTTTTTTTTTTGGAATTTCCACCCCAGGTTGTTTTTTTTGGCTTAAAATTTTTTTTTTTTTTTTTTTTTTTTTGCAGCTGGCTGGTATAGGGATAGAACGCTGGACATTGGTGTTGTCAGCATGACACCCTAACCAACTGAGCTAACTAGCCAGCCCCTAATGTTCTTTGGAAGCTATCATGTTTTTTTTTTTTTTTTTTAAAGATGACTGGTAAGGGGATCTTAACCCTTGACTTGGTGTCGTCAGCACCACGCTCTCCCAAGTGAGCTAACTGGCCATCCCTATATAGGGATCCGAACCCATGGTCTTGGTGTTATCAGCACCACACTCTCCCAAGTGAGCCATGGGACGGCCCTTGTAGCTGTAAATTCTTTCACATCTTCTCACAGTTGGTCCCTGGAAGGTTCTCCAGTCTGGTTTCTTTCTGATACAGGTTATGCTGACTCCACGATTGCTGTTTAAAATAATTCTTTTAAGAGTTGTGTTTGGGGGCCGGCCCGGTGGTGCACTGCTACAGTGCGCCGCTTGGGAGCGCGGTGGCGCTCCCAACGAGGGTTCGGATCCCACATACAGACCGGTTCCCGCTCACTGGCTGAGCGAGGTGTGGGTGCAACACCGAGGGTTGCGATCCCGTTGCCGGTCCCGGTCCGGTAAGGGCGCAACACTGAGGGTTGCTATCCGTTGCCGGACACGAAAAAAGACAAAAAAAAAAAAAAAAAAGAGTTGTGTTTTGCTAATCCTATAATTTTGTGCTAGGTAAACTGTTTG
Organism: Galeopterus variegatus; assembly: GCF_000696425.1. NCBI lineage: Eukaryota > Metazoa > Chordata > Mammalia > Dermoptera > Cynocephalidae > Galeopterus > Galeopterus variegatus. The sequence goes on along the minus strand of NW_007726215.1, from coordinate 339,865 downwards.
GGAGCCACACTTCCTATTTTTTGATAGCTTCTCATTTTTTGCTCTTCATATATGGTCCTTTTTTGGATCAGTTACTGTTACTTCTGACCCTGTCAGTGTTGATATGCCTAAAGATCCTGACTTTGATATTACAGAACAGGAAAGGTCATGATATTCACTCTTGGGTACATGGTAACATCTTAGTTCCTCTTCAAGACTTGCATAGCTTGCAGGGAACATATGGCCGTGCAGTTAAGTAACAGTTTAAACCTGATGTATTGCTCTCCCAGGAAGTAGTGGTCTTAAGGTATTTACCCCAGGTCTGCAAGTGTCTGCATCTCTGTTGTTTCCTTGGATTGGAAACCCCAAACCTGAACTGATTATCTGTACACATTCTAACCTGACTCTGAGATTTTAGACAATCCTCAGCAGAGGTTCTTGACAGGTTTTTGAATTATGGACCATTTTGCAGATCTGACAATCTATTGACCTTCCCAGAGAGATATCCATTTACATAAACTCACAAATTTTACATATATCATTCAGGATTGCACAGACTTGTGAAGGTCATTCATTGACCAGTGTTAAGGAATTCTAGTCCGAATTATTATTATTATTTTTGAGTTATAATTGATTTGGGAAATCCTTGGAAAGACTGAAAAGCTCTTATTCATTTAGAATAACCTTAGAATCATTCAGAACATTTTTGTTCTTGAGTGTTCTTCTTCCATCTTCGAATGTCCAAGAACCAGACTAGATCATCCAAGTCAGCTCTTGTCCAGGTTAGGATTCAGAATTCAGGCTGGGTTTATTTTACAGATAACAACTTAACTGTGTCCTTTGTGATCTCGCAGGTATCTCTGAATTAGCCAGATTGGGTTTATGTAAAGAGACGTCAGTATATATGGATCGTCAGGTAAGCAGATGGAACTTCAGCTTTATATCTCCATCACTTCAGTCCTCTGGCAATATGAGGGCATTTCTTATTAGGTACTGTTTACTACAGTGTGGGTCAGTAAGATGATCAGTGTTTCTAAAGAGAAGAAAGTAGCCTTTCTTAGGTTTTACCAGATTATTTCCCTGCTGCTTGAATCAGATTTCTTTATTTTCATTTTATTTCATTATTATTTCATATATTCACATTTCAATAGTAGATAAAAATTTCCCACTCTTCTTTTTATGTATATACTTTGGAGAGTTGTGGACAGCTCTCATATTGTTCCTTGGTTGTCAGCCAAGTTATACACATTTAACTCCTTTAATCTTTCTTTGTAATTGAGTTAGCTTGGCTGCTTTTTCTAGATGTCGTCCCTCCCCATGCCCCCCGCCCCCCTGCCCCACCATTTCATGTGCACCATTAATAAAAAGAAAAAACAGCCTATTGCCTGGCTTCTTCTACACCTTTCATTCTTTTTGCTTTCTGTTTTTGCCTCATATTCCTTGTTGAACTGAAGCCAGCCAGACATCATTCTTTGGACTGCTTTGGCAATGCATGAATGCCTTGCCTACAACTATCAGTGTCCCATGCAATGATAGCATCAGCAGTATATCCAAGGAAAAAAGAAAAATGTAAAAGGAGAACATTGAGGAGCAAAATAATGCATTCTTTAATTACATGGCAGACTTACCCTGCCACCCCAAGTAAATCATTGTACCTGAACCTTTTAACACTGCTTTTGTCATCCTAAAGTGTTATGCAAGGACACTAATTTGAATAATAAGAGAAGCATGTATATTGCTTGAAGTTTGGCCACTGTTCTCATTCACTTTCTTCCCCATGTTCTGACTCCTGTACTGCCTTTCCCAACACTGATCATGACTTGCTATCAGATTCTGTGGCCCTGAACAAAACTGGGCAAGGGATCATTTGGTTGGAAATTAGGTAGGCTCAGGTGGTCAGTGCTCCATGCCTCCATGTGTGACATCTGAGGCAAGTGCTTCAGTTCTTGGCTATTTCTGAAACAGCCTTTAGTCTTCTTTTAACAGCTGATTCAATGGAGATGTGTACGAGGAAGGGACTAGTAGACCTTTGGTGCTATTTATCAATACTATATTAGTTGTACAACTTTTTCCTCCCCCTGATTGTCAGGGAGAATCATACTGCTTCTAGATGATGCTGAACTTAGTGTAAAATATGCCAGCATGGGATCTGGATTTGTCACAGTTCATTCATTCTTTTCATTTGGTTTTTAGAAAATGGACTTCTACCTCTATTTATCTTGTACATTAGAGAGAAAATGGTCATAACTCTAGGAGCTAATGACTTATTGGTGTTTTTAGTCACCAGAATCAGACAGTATATTTAGTAGAAGCTTGCAACAGCACACACTTAGCTTTCTCATTTGTGTTAGCTTTGCTTCTAGTACAGAATTGAATAGGATGGAAGAGACGGTTTTCCTGTTTGTGTCTGTAAGCAACTTTCTAGATGATTTGTGGTTTAATCCTTTAAACATTTTTGATCATTTATCACCTCTTCCCCTGTGAAGGCATAAAATAATCAGATTCTAATGTTACAATCTTTTCATCAGATTATTTAATTTTGGAGAAATCATGGTCAGAATAGCAGTTGACACAGCTGCCTCTCTATAGTGACCTACAAATTATAATACTTATATTAGTTTTTTCTTTTGACAGATTTTATGGTCTACCTTTATACTATTAGATTTAAATAAGATTATGTGATCGTGAATCATGTATTTCTTGGTCTCTGGTCTCTTAAACAAGTAACTATATGACTTGGACCCCTTTTAAGTCTGATTTTTTAAAATGTTAATCTCTCACATGAGTTTTAAACCCTCAATAATGTTGTACTCAATGTTAATTTTGTTAGGCAGTTGATGCAGTCTTCACTATAACTTTTGTTTCTTGAGTCTTTTCAAGACCTGTCAAAGAAAACAAAATGCTAACCTGACTTTAACGGGGCAAAAAAATCCCCCCCCGCCCCCAGTCCCTCACTATGTACAATATTATTCTTTGTTCTCTATGTGCATCAAAATGACAGTCCCACACTGTCTCAATTGAGGGAGTCTAGCACAAAAATAAAAAACAGCCTGGCACTGTTACAGGCTTGCAGCCAAAATGTTTTGTGTAGCTTGGTTCTGGCAGTGGTTTTCGTAAGGCAGAGGATCCGCCCTCATGGCATCACTGAAGTAAGGCAAGGAGCTTTAGCCTTTCCTACTTACATCATTTCTTTTTACTCTTTCTTCACACAGATCACCATCATGAAAAAAAAAAAATTCTTTTCTGAAATAGAAATAGCTTTCTCTTCACAATTTCCACATTTAGTAAATAATATTGTTCCTTATGGAAGCTTGTGCTAAATTTGCCTTTTCCAGTTCTCTTAGAGATTTCATTTACAGTTGCATTTTTGCCACACTTTGCAAAAAGCCCTTCTGAATATTGTTAACTTTGGTCATGTTGACATAGTACTTTAGATTCGTTAGAATCTTGTCTGCTTCACAGCTTATTATTTGAATGGAAACTTTTGAGTAATATTTGCTTGTATTATATGGATTTTTTCCCCCAAGGTATCTCTTGTTAAGACCAAAAAGTCTGCCATTGTTTTCAATTTTTGTCTAAAACTCAGGGTCAGTTCATATCTTTTACAGCTTGAACACTCATTTTTAGAATGTCTGATAAGTGTTGTTAGATAAGCAAGTGAATTTTCATTAAAATAAAGGATGTGCATTTAAAATTTTTTCCTTTTAAATCAAAATGCAAGGTAAAATGCAGAAATGTTTTAAGTTTCCCGATTATCACTAAATTATAGTTAGTGACCTACTATTAAAAGGGTATGAAAATGTGGCATTATAAGTTTTAAGTAGAGAGGATTTGAGCAGGAGACTAGATTTTCACTTTGAGCATTCTATGAAATTTTGTAGAATGTTCCTCAAAACGTAAATGTTTTCTGTTGTATTAAAGAAAAACAAATGATTTACTTTCAAGTGATCTATTTTAAAAATTAGTGTTCTGCAGTCAAGAAAATATATTTGAATAGGCAGAATATGGTTTTTTTTAGGAGAAGATTGATAAAAATTTTTATTTTAAAAAGTCAATGATTTTTGTCAGTAAGAAAATTACTTTGGGAGGAAAAACTCAGGTATTTTTGTACCAGTGTAAAAAATGTGACTGAAAAGAAAGTAAGTAGTGCTTCATGTTAGAATTATTAATGTGAGACATTTTATATGCCATGTATACTGGGAAATATATCTATTATGGGTACATTAAGATAAATTTGTACAAATTAACAGTTGTTTTTTTCTAGAGATTTATTTTTAATTTAGAAAATGATTAAAATTACTAAAAGGATTTGTAAAGCAGGTATATCAGAAGCATGCATTAAATAAACTCACCTATTATTTTCTCTCATTCAAGACAAGTCAGCAACATATTGGCTCATTACTTTGGCAAAACAAATACTGAAATTGCTTTTTATATGTAATGCACATGTAATATATGCCATGACTCCTCATTCCCCCCAGTGCTGTTTTTTTAAACTTGTACATAAGTAGCCCTTTTTCTGTAGAGCTGTTAAAATGAATCTGGGTGGGATACCTATTGAGTTAAATTAATTACATCTTTAGGTCGACATTTTAAGGTTCTGAATTTTGACAGTGTTGAGAAGGAATACCAATGAGACTTTTTTCTCTTGGTCCAGTTACGTCATGACTGTCTGTCTTGAACCCCTGTGCCAAGGTCTGATAATATTAGAATTGGTGATTAAAGATAACACAGACAAAAACTCTTTCATTCTGTACGTTTTTGTATTGAATGTTTATTGCATACTAAATAGTATTCATTGACTTAAAGTAAATTTCCTGCAGTGATATCATTTTTATTTGTAATTAAGCCCTTTATTTTTTTCTGTGATAGGAATATATCTTTCAGTGACTTAGGAAATACAACATGAATTATCCAATTTATTTGTTTATTCTAACTGTACACAGAGGCATAGAAGCAATATATTTAAGAACTATAGTATTTGAGCAATTTTTTGGTAAATACTGTTGAGTTTTTCATTTTTGTAGACAGTAAATTCTACAGTCTTGTTTAGTTCAGAACATGAAGCGAAGCTATTATATGATTATCCTTATAGTCTGATATTATATGGTTTTCAGGAATTATGATATAGTAACCTAATCATTATATTTGTAGAAACATAGAAAAATAAATTTATCATGAGGTAGCAAAATTGGATAAATACCAAGTTTATTAAGTAGGATTTTATTATATTAAGCACTAAGTTTATAATTATAACTAGAATTTCATTTCATTTGAATATCAGTATAGCTTTTAAATATAATTCTTGGGTAGGTGATTTGAATATCTTGTTTGATATCAAATATTAGTAACATAATTACAAATAGTGATTTCTAAGTTTATGTGGTCAAAAATATGAGTAATCACTCCTTAAGCAAAGGGGACATACTTTAGAGTGAAAATTTGATAGATTGCATGAAAGGGTTGTTGTTTGATTTCCCCTCCTAAATTTTGATATATTGTAATTTTCCCCACCCCCCCATATATTATCATTCTGTGGATACTTTCACAAGTATTTCATAGGTTTTCTGTGGCATCTCACACTGCTCACTTTTTATCTATAGTACCATATGAGTTCCCTTTTTCAGGTTTACACTGCATATTTTAAGCTGCTGATAATGTAAGTAGATTGTAAGGTAAAGTGACATTTAGCTTTTTGATCTAGTCTCATTTTTAGCATGAGAACAGGGGCCCCCCCAACCCTATCCTGGTCCTAAATCTTCTCATATTTCCCATTAAAACAATCTTCCTAACATTGAACAAAGAAATTCAGGCATTTGGCTACAGCAGCATTGAAATGCATCAAAAAGTAGCTACTACAATACAATTTTATTAATGAATGATCTACATTGGTTCCAGCTGTGTCCATGTGATTAGGCCTTCACCAGGCAACAATGGGTATTTCCCTATTGCTTTTATTTGATTTCCAAGAATGTGTCATCTGTTACATCAGCCCCTGCCAATATGCCCTTGTAAGTGTTTTTTGTTTTTTTCCCCCTTCTAAATTTCTGAAGCATAAGTTGAATACCCACACATATCCCTGCTGAAATGTTGTTTCTATTGAATAGTGGCCTAGGTTTGCATGCCTGGTATTGCAAACCAAAATCTCAGACTATCAATTAAAATTAATGTTTATTAAGTTTATCAGTAAATTTTCAGAAGCATGGTAATGCTAAAGATAGACTATTTTCACTTTTACGTTTCCATCTTAATATTTTATTACAGTGGTATAATGTGTTATAGAGGTGGACAAGCTTGCAGATTGAAATGGGGATTGTCCAGATTGTTCCCTTCCCTGGACCATATGGTATAGTTCTAAAAGAGGGTTGCGATCCGTTGCCGGTCACGAAAAAAGACAAAAAGGAAAAAAAAAAAAAGAAGGTTACATAGATGGAATATTATAGTAATATAGCAATGCTGATGATAAATAGGACACAAAATATTTGTTGGGATATACATTTTTCCAGTTTGAAAATTTTTCAAAAACAGAATCATTGATTTCAAGTGCGTGTAGGGGGTCTTCCTCTTATGTTAAGAATACTATTATCTTGTGATCTTTCATTTATTCTAGAGCTGCTAAAGTGCTCACAAGTTGAAAAACATAGTTTACAACTTTAAATAAATTAGGTCCCTTCTTCCTTCTTCTTGTCCATTCTCCTTCCTTCCCACTTTCTTTCTAACCTTTGGTTATTTATTTATATGTGTATATTAAACATATGGGTGGTATATACCATATTATAAAAAATGATGTTTTATGGAGTTGGGGGATTGAAGGTTCTAGTTAGGAGAAGAAAGATGACTCTGCAACATATGGATTTCCATGGAGGAATTTGCTCATGTTTATGAAAGTAATCCAGATTACTGAAAATTGTAGATAAATTATGGAAATGCAAATTTAAAATGGTTTTTATTTCTTCTAGCTAGGAAGGACTAGATTATAGACTAAATCCAGGAAGGAGGAGTCATAGATAGTCTAACTTAAATATCTCCTCTTTCTTGTAGCTTTCTTTTTATGGTAAAAATGCCTCTGATTCCAAGTAATAGAAAATCTTACTGACAAGATTTAAATGAGTAAGTGTTTTATTTGTCTCATGTCATAAGAAGTCTGAAGGCAGTTAGTTCACAAATAACTGATGCCATCAGGGATCCAGGTAACATCTTCCTTTTCCACCGTCCTTAGCATGTAACTTCAAATTTTACTGATGACTTTTGTACTTCTAGAAATTCTGTTTTCTTTCAAGCAGGAAGAAAAACAAAGGGAGAGCTCAGAAGCTTTCTTCCTGTGGGGAGCTTTCTTTTTTAGAAAGGGATGCCTGTTTGTGGGGACTTTTGCCTTCATCTGCTTGGCCAAAAGTGTCACGTAACTACCTCGAATAAGAGAGAAAAGTATCTTAGCTTTCCAGCCTTTATTTTGGAGGAAGGCAGGGAGAATGTGAATTGGTAATGAGTACTTAGGGAGCCGTTCTAAAATTATTTGCTGTATTTCCTCAATTCCTTTGTATAGTTATTTGCTTAGACCTTTAAACTCTCTGGGCACTTGTTTTATATAGTAACTTGCTGTTGGTTTTCTTTTGAATACCCAGTGTATATATGTTGGTATTGTAATATTATGTTTCTGTGTCTGAGGACAGGAATTGTAATTAGTCATCTTGGTGTTCTTACACTTAGCATAGTGCCTGGATGCAACCCTCAATAACCATTGCTTTAATAAATGAATATTAAGAAATATATTTGTTAATATTATTGGTGTAAATTATTATACATTTAAAGGGTACAGTAATATTTTTAATTTGCAAGGGGTTGCGGACTAAATTTTGTAGCATTGTTTGTTATTGCTAAGGGGACATTAACATAATGATGTCAAAGTTGTTTTGAGTGAAACAATACTCAGTTACAAGGGTTATAGGAAAATCCTCAAAATGGTTTATTATCTGTGTTTGTTGGGAGCAAGTTATTCCATGAGTAAATAAAAAAATTTTTTTTAATTGTATGCATAGACTGTTATTTAAACAAGGATATTTTGTAGTACTCATATATTAAGATCTCAGTTTTTGAAGAAGTAGGCAATTTGAATTTATTTATTCAAAAGGCAAACAGGTTATTTGATAATTTATATTATTGATGTTGATTTACAAGAAGGAGTTATGAGATCCTTGGGAGCCTCATATGGCTAAGGGCATACTAAATCAGATTTTATCTTAGATGGTGTTTTGGGTATATTATTTCTTTTAATTCTTAGAGTGACAGCTTCATATTTTTTAGTACACACGCAAATCGTTATGTACAATAGAATTTCCTGTCTAAAAGAAACCTTAGGAGGTCATTTTTACATCTGCTTTTTTGCCCTAAACTGTCTTAGAGGAAATCATGTTACCTCTTCATTCAAAATCTGCAGAAGAAATGGCTCAGAGTTTAACTTGGTAGTGTGCAATGGGACCTCACAACTCCAATGTCTAACTTAAATTCTCTGTTGTATTTCCATTCTAGAAAGTTATTTTGACCTCAGAGGACAAAGTGTAAAACTATCCACTATCTCCCATACACCATGCCCTATGTAACAAAATTTAAATAAATTCCTCCCTTTTTATTTATGATGGTAGAGTTGTTGTTACCTCAATTACTAAGACAACCTGTGCATGGATAGCACTTATCTCAAAGCAGGGAATGTAGTCAAGTGTCTGGAAAGTGTCTGGAACTCACATCTTCTATTTGAGCAGTTTCTGTTCCCTTTTAACATTCAAAAGCAGCCCTGAGAGAAGAGTTCCTACATAATCAACAATTTGGGCAGGATAGTTTTCTAGATCTGAACCAGGAATTGGATATTGGTGGTTGCATTTGGCTCTTAAGCTGATCTTTTGGTTATACTTTTGGAACTACTAATTTGTAGGCCAACATTTGTACTTAAAAATTTTGCATGTAAAATTTCAGCCCTCTTTCTATTTCAGTTTCATATTCTCGGTGATCAGTATAGTATCTGGCTCACAGCAGGCACTTAGTAAATATTGGTTATGAATTTTTTTATTATCTCTTTGTAATGCTTTTTAATGTAGGTAGCTTTATGCTTGGCATTTCCCCATTCCTCTTTAATTTTATGTGCCTAGTAAGCACTCATACTTTGTTTTGCTGTCTTTATCTTTTTATTCAATGATATCTGCAATGATTTAGGACTTAATTGAACAGCTGAATACCATAGTAATGCCTTAACAACTCATTTTGTGATGATCCTGTAATTTTCAATCCAGGTATACCTCTGTTGTTTTTTTTCCTCATAAGGGTGAGGACTTAATAGTAGCCTATTGATGAGGATTCAGATTATATAAATTGAGTGACTGTTGTGTATAAGGCACTTTGCTGGGTTATGAGTAGATACAGACATGAATTGTACATAAGCTTTACTGCCAAGGATTTGAAATGTGGTTGGGGAGACGCACATATATACTGTACAACTGTAGTGTAAGAGAGATTGTGTTAATTGCTCTAATTGAGGTATAAGCAAGGTTTAGGGTACTACAGAGGAAGGACTGGCTGAATAAGGGTGAATGATTGACTAAAGCTTCATGGATGAGATGAAATTTGAACTACTTGTAGGCATTTGACAGGTGGTGAAGGAGAAAGGATTCAGGAAGAAGAAAGAGCAGGGGCAATGCTCGTAGGTAGGAATGTGTGTGGAATGTTTGAAAAAGTGGCAAGGAGCCTGTTGTATTTGGGGGTAATGGTGTAGATGTGAGAGTGGCAGGAATTGAGGCTAGAATGGAGCTTGGAACCAAATTGTAAGAGGTCTCATTTCTTGTTAAATAATTTTCTCTTTATTCCATAGAAAAACCATAGATTTGAGTAGAGGACTGATATTAAGATACTCTGAGTTTCAGAGGAAGAATGGAAGACATTAAATGTAGATGAAGGTAGGGAGATAAGTTAGAGGACTGATGCATATAGTTCAAGGTAAAGATGATGAGGGAGGCTGGAAGCAGAAAGGCTTGGAAGGAGAGCCTGATATCAGAGGCTTGGGTGGAGTCAGCTAAAGGCCATATATCCTCAACTCTGTATTTTCTGGACTCTTGGTTCATCTTACTGAAGCAGAACTTGCTGTTGTTCCCTCTTTGAAACCCAGCTCAAATGTTTTACAGCATTTGTTGATCTGTATTCTAAGTGTATCCACACTTGAGACCAGAGACTATATTTGGGTGATCTTAATATTACAAAAACACTTAACATTAATATTTAGAATGTAATCATTCAGTAAATGCTGGTTGAATAAAGCAAATCTGTTTATGCTTTGTGGTTGCACAGACGTTTCTACCCTCTGCACATGCTGAGCATATTCCATCTCAGGGGCTTGCTGTGCCTGCTGCTTTAGATCTAGAGCTGCATAGTCTCCTCCCTTTTTTCTTCTGGTTTCTGTTTAGATATCATCTCATCACCAGCAAGGTGTTCTCTGACAACCCTATGTAAAATACCTTCCTCACTCTGGCCCTTAGTAGTGTCTATCCTCTATTAATTACCCTGTATTATTTTTCTTTATAGGTGCCTACCTCTGATGTATGTACATTTACTTGATGATTGCCTTTTACTCCACTTAGAAAGAAATTGCTTATGGTAAGAGGATCGTTTGCTTTATTGCCTAATTTATCCCTAAGCATTTGGAACAATGATGGACAGGCACATATAGGCACAATAAGTATTTGCTGAGTGAATAAATAGCAAAAATCATGCTGAAAAGGATAGGAGACATTCATGTGCAAGTTTGGTTATAAGTTTATGCAAGCCATGATGTTGTTGTTACAACTTTTATGATATCAAATCATTAATATTGCTCTCACAAAATAAAAACAAATTTTTATTTTCTATAGATGGTGCCTGTGAGATCTAATTATGGATTAGTATTTGTTTTAAAAATATTTGAATGTTAATCATATCCAGTCAGAAAACACTTATTATGCATTGTAGCTTAATTTTTAAGGCAGTGAAATGGAAGACTTTCAGAAAGCAACTTATTTTCATTTGAGAATGGGATATTTTGAATATTCTAATTGATTTTTGAAGATGGTTTGACAAGAAAATAATACATGTTTCCATACATTGTACATTTGCTTTTAGGATGGAAGGAAACTAGAAACAAGCATGGAAATTATTTGCTCAGAAAGGTACAAGCTGTAACTGAATTGATTTTTGACAAACATGTCAGTCAGTCCTCATGTAAAAGATAAATCTTGGGAACACTTTAAAGAAGACTTGATTTTAAAAATCATTTTATATATACATAAAATTTGCAAAGAAATTCTAGACTGTTTGTGATGAGTTGAAGCTTATTTTTGTTATATTTTGTGACAAATTTGCTTGGATATTTTTCCAGAAATCTTAAGTCTGTAATTTGGCAGTAAAAAAGTTGGTTATCGAATCAATATTATTAGATGGCTTTTAGTGTCATAAGAATTCCTTTCTTGAAACCCATAAAAACTCATTTTTTCTCACTATAAACTTTATCTGTCAGTTTTCTAGAAGGTCAGAGTACTAATGTTGGAGGTGATCTGCTCTGGGACAGAGTGTCAACGAAGTGGTCATAAAGTTTAAAAATGCTACATGGTACTTTTCTAAGATTAGGATTTCTTTTTCATATCAAGTTAGTGTTTATTTTAAAATACAAAAGTTATATATTGATAGGCATATTCTTAGTGCCCCTTTATGAATAAATGAAATAAGTATGACTCTGATTTTTGCATTTACTTATTTGATATTTTTATTTGCATATTTGTGCTTTCTGGAGATTACTTCTTAATTATTCATGTATTTTTAGTGGTAGGTTGTTTTCTTTCTAGTTTTGTAAGTTAGATTTTTCAAAAAAGTGAAATATAATAAACTAGTTGCATTGGAAAACATTCCCAGGAACAGTTATTTCTTATTACTTGAAAATGAAACTTGTTTAGACTGTAAAATGTACTAGAGCTTGGAGGTTCTATTTAAAAAATGTTTTTGTACTAAGTCTCAGTTGCCATTGGTTAATATTAATTTGAGTATCCACCCACATATTGCATGTATATAAATATAGGAAAACTCTGAGTGGTTATGAGAGGAGACAGCCTTTTAAAATTCCAAGACTCTATATTAGTAAAATATCCAATCAGTCCCTTCCTTTTTTTAACGTGTGTAACACGTATGGATGATTATGCAATAACATATTCCTGCTTTCTTAATACAAGACTCTTCCTAAGAGTGAAACTGGAAGTTTTTTTCAATTGTGTTCACCTTAATTATTTCCCTTTATTTCAAGACCCATACCTAATTATTTAAAGCACGTTAATTTTGACATTTTACTTGAACTTGAAAATTTTGAGTTTGCATTGTACTTCCTCATGTTCCTATTTAAAACTCTTAGTACCAAAATAGTATTTTAGTTTCTGACACTGTGTAGAAAGTATAGTTCCATATTTCTCATACAAGGGGGTCCTCAAAAAGTTTGTGGAAAGATTCGTTTTATCTTTTAGTTCCATTTTCCACAAACTTTGTGAAGTACCCTTGTATATGAAGATCATGATCTGTTTACAGTTATTTAATAATTCAAGTACATTTTAAAATTGAGAATTTTATTTCATGCATTAGAAAAGCAGTATTTCCGAAACCAAATTATATTGTCAGTAGCTATAGTGCCATTAGTTTTAACCCTTGCCTATTAGTTTATTTGTAGCAATAGTGGTTAGAGTAATTTGAAAAGCATTTGCAAGCTCCTGGAGGGGAGTAAGCTTTCAGTAATTGGGCAGTAGTTTGTTATTTCAAACGATTTGATCTCCTTCCCTAAGGTTAAGAAAAAATGTAGTTTCTTTTAATTGTGAGTTGAAACATATTCAATGATGGTAACTTGAGGAATAAAATGAAGCACAAAGAGGAAAACAAAATTACTTATAATTCTGCTGTCAATGATTGTCTGCCTGTGTGCATGTGCTCTCTCACATGTTTATATGTTCATTTCATCATATATTTCTTTTTTTTTTTTTTTTTTCTGACCGGTAAGGGGATTGCAACCCTCGGCACGGTGTGGTCTGCACCACGCTCAGCCAGTGAACGCACCGGCCATCCCTATATAGGATCCAAACCCACGGCCTCAGCGCTACCAGCGCTGCACTCTCCCGAGTGAGCCACGGGGCTGGCCCTCATCATATATTTTAATATATTATTTTCATGTAATAGTGTCAACATTTTCCCCAGTAAGTATTCTTCTTTACAGTTTTGGTCATGAATCATTTTAATCTTAAGAGATCCATTTTTGTTAGATATTTTGATTGTTTTCAGTTTGGGAAAAAGACTTCAATAAAGATTCTTGATAATTTCCAGGGTTAATCTTTAGAAGTGGTATTGCTTAACGGACACAAAGAATGATTATGTATTGTAACGATGAATAAGCTAACTATCCTGACTTGACCATCAGATATTGCACATAACTACTGATAGTCAACTTTGTACCTCACAAATATGTGTAATCAATTATGCTTCAATAAAAAAAAATTAGAAAACAAACAAACAGAAAAAAGAAGTGGTATTGCTAAACCAAAAGATACATGTAGTTTTCAAGCTGTGTCATGATCAAATGTGGTAGGGCATTTTAATACTTCAAAGCAGTGCTAACCTTATGCATCAGTAGAGTAGGTAGTACCCTTCAGTCTACATTTTCAGGACTTGAGAAGGGTCCTTTTAATTCACAAAGTATTCTTATCTACTTTGCAGATGGTTGAAATTTCACTATCACCTGTTACTCTCTTGTAACATACAAGTACTTCATTTACTCTGAAAATGTGAGAGAGTTTATCTGATATTTTAAATTTAATTCTTGCAAGTAAAGTTTGAAAACAAGGTGGGGAAAGGGACATTAGAGCATTGAGCAAGAGGAATGACAAGAAGATAAAAGAATCCTTCAATTCTATTAAGGTCAATTGTGAGCAATTTCTATAGTAGTTACTAGTATAGGAAATATAGGATATTATATACCTAGTTTTAGAAATTTAAGTTATAAACTGTCCCTAAAATGATTCAGGTTGTTTGTTAATTATGAATGCTAATTAATCCAGTAGAGAGACTTATAGTTTTAGATATGGTGCATATATATGCTGGATAGAGATGCAAGGGGGAATCAACTAACTCCTAAGCAACTTGACTCTGTTTGAACACACAGTTTGCAAAGTGTGAGATTAATTTCTTAAAAGATGAGGATGTAGAATGCAGCTTTATGTAGTTTGCAAAGAATGCTCTGTGCTGTAGGGTCTCTGCTTCATTAGACAAAATATTTATATCATTGGAATGTCTCCTTGAAAAACCAGTTGATAAAGAGATAATACTGACAGACAAGGCCACTGGGTAGATAAAAGTCATAGTGCATGCTCCAATCAGGAAACTTTGAGCTGTGGCTACTTATCTTTTATTCAGTGAAAACGTGTGTCAGATGATATGGGCAAGCCTGTGTTTCCTCTGCAGAAACATTAGAGAATAGTAGACCTTCTAGAAATTATGCACAGTTGTCTGTGTATAATTTTTCTTTACTTAACAGTTTCAGCCCTGAATGTCTTCAGGATTTAAAAATGCCAATCTATTATTAAGGACTGACTGTTTCTTATAATAGTGGACAGCTAATAATGTGCCTCTTGTGATATTAAAAACACTGGTACAGCTCTCATTACCACATGTATTAGCCCCAGATTTATTCAGCCATAGTCTAAATTGGGTTTTTGAGCTTTTTAAAATTTAGCATTAAAGATCTCTGGACTCCATCTAGTTTTTTTAGTGTTGCTTTCTTAAACTATCAGCAAATGTCTTAAACTATTGGCAAATCAGAAGATTATTGAAAAATATGGTGACTAGAAAAAGAGCAGGTACAATTAATAAATAAAAGAAAATGTACTTTTAGCTAATCCCACTTTTAATACATTTCTATATTCATGTATAACTTTGGAGATGAGAGAAATATCATTAAATATTGCAATTGATACAGATTTAAAACATGGTTTTATTGATTTGGATCTTAAAAGACAGAATCTAATACTGGCTTCACCTCACACTTCTTACACCACTTAAAAATCTCACTGTGGGGTGTTTTTCACTGATATAAAATAAATATTAAAAACATTAAATGTGTCTAACATTGATACATTTAAGGATATTTATTTCTAGCCTTTTAGTCCTCTATGGAAATTTCTCTTTATTCCCCCAAGTATTTACCTGATATTCTTTTGCCTTCTGAGCTGTTTGGATTTTGCCATTTTTTTTTTTAGGTGCTTTTCTTCACTGATAAATCAGATTGAATTGTGAGATTATACTCTTTTCATTTTTCATTGGAAGTGAGTAAATCCAGAACTTTATACTTGGTGACATTAATTTCAACTCATCAAGGGAATGCCACCCATGTTTGCTTGGGTTGCTGTACTTCAAATAGGATGTTGAAAATGTTTGTGTGTTAGAGTAATGCTGCTATTTCTGTTTCAAAATTAACTCAAAATATGATATGTGCCTCCCACTTGGAGAGGGAAACTTCTCAACAACTTTTTATTTAGTTAATATGGATTAAGTTCTTAAAAGATGTTTGAGTGAGACTCACTAGCGCCAGTATAGTTAAGAATCTGTTAGTCATCTTTCTTAAACTCATTTGGTGTTTATATTTATAATTACCCAGCACAAACTGAGTCTGAGTTAAAATTTGGCATAGAAGCCAATGTTGGATGGTAAGATAATGCTTCTGTTCAATAAAAAAATGCCCTAGTGATTCAGCCCTTTAACTCATTCCAGATCATAGACTTGACTGTTCTTGGATTAAATATTCTTGCAGAGTGCAGTCAGGTTGGGGAAGATGGTTTCCCACGGCATGGAAACCTCTCAGCAGTGCTGTTGGCAGAACTGTTTTCCTTAGACTGAGGTGTGATATTTTGAATACAGTAAGATGCTACTTATTATATTTACATTCTGATAGAACGTGTGCATCAAGTTCTGTGAGAGTTAATACTTAGTGATAGTAAGAAGTGATTATTTGTGGTTGATAATAATAAAGATCTTAGATGCATTAGGAAGAAATTGTCAAGACAACGGCTAAACTGTTTTATTGTTCATTGATTCAACACACGTTTATTGAACACTTTCTGTTTGTGAGTGCTAGGGTTACAGTGGTAAGCAAGCAGACCTAGTCAGTATCCTCATGGAACTTAATATTGAATGGAATATATTGACATTGAATAATCACTCGTATAAATATATCCTACATGTGATAAGTACAGAGAAGTACTTACAGATTATTTTGCCAAGGGGACCCAGATTTTGTTTGCTGGTGACAGTAGTAGATTATGAGCTAGACTGAACATAGCTACATGGCTGACATCTTCACCTCCTACTCCAAATCTTTCTTGGCATATGAATCTTGGGTATTGTTTTTCTTTTTCTTTTTTTTTTTTTTCCCCAATTCTAGTCCTTAAGATCTATTATTCTATCAAAAAAGGTGTCTGACCAGAGCTGGGGGTGGAGGTAAAGGATTGTGGCTTCAGAGGAGTGATGATTTGGTAGCACTCTGGGAGGGACCACAAGAGATTAGAACAAAGATTTGAGTATTATCACCCTAACTATATGGTATTCAGTTTTATGTGACTCATACTGCTGGTATTGTAGATTTACAAACCATTGGGAGGTATCATTAAATATTAATATATTTATTATTTACAGTGACATTAATATATAAACATATACCACAATATATCATTTGCATATTAATAACTATTAAACATTTATATTTAATCCTAAAACTCCAAAGACTAGAAAATGGAGACATCTTTTACTTATATCGTATCATATACCTGCAGTGAAGTATAATGGGATGAGATATGAATGTGGTCCAAAGACCTGGGTTTAAGGCCTTGCTTTGTCACTTGCTCATGATGCCAGTATTCTTTATTTCTTTTCTATAAAAGAAAAGTGGTTGAACAATGGTGTCAGCATTTCTTCCACCTATGATTCTGTGATGCACCTTGACTTCTGTACTTGGGTATCTGTATCTGAATGGGTCAGATAGGCCAATTTTCTCCCACTAAGTTGGTTCAAGAATATAGAAGGCTTGGAGAAATGCCATCTTGAGAAAGCAAATACATTATTCATTCTGTCAGACTTTTATAAAACGAATGATTATTGGCAGAAAGTATTTTAAAATACCTTTTTTCTTTCCCCTTAAATAAAAGCCTAATTACTGAATGTCTAGTGGGCTCTCCAGAATGATGGTGAGTGAATTGGTTTCTCATCCTACTTCCACTTCTAGAAATAAACTAGGATGATAATAGATCAAACAGAATAAAAAACTGCAGATGATTTTCAAAATTCATGGATTTTAACATATGTTCTCTTAGGCCATGAAACTCACTTTGGCCTAGATATCAATTGCTTATGCTGTTTCTCCCATTTCTTCAATCATTGCTATTTCTCTTGTATCCATAGGTTAAAATAGACACACATCTACATGAAAAAAATTTATTTCCTACAAATTCTGATTTCTGTGAGCAGTAAGAAAACATATTAATATTTGAAAGAGAACATAATAAAATGTGTTCAGATAAACTTTCTAATTGATTTAGTTTAGACTTCAGGAATAATAGGAAATCTTTAGTAGCAAATACAGTGCTGCCTGACGCTTTCTCAGAACCTGTGTTAAGTGAAAGCATTGTTAACTATAAAAGCAGAAGAAATCAACTTCCTGTGTCCACCTGATTTTCAGTTCAGTTCCACAAAAATCCAGTGACTCCCACTGTGTGCCAGATCCTGGAATAACCCTCAGGAAAAAAAACAGCATGGTCACCATCCTCCAGATTTTCACAGCCCCATAGAGAAGCAGGACATGGAAATGGAGTGAAACAAGTGTGATACTGTACAGAATAAAAAGGAAGTCATGTTTAAGAGAAGTTCAGGAAAAGGCTTCACAGAAATGATTCATGAGCAGAAATTTTAACAAAAGTTCATCAGGTGAACATGAAGAGAAGGCAAACAGAAGAGAGATAAAGGTGTGAAGTCAAAGGAGTGTAAAACAGCTTTGTGAGTGTGGGTGTTGTTATTGCTACGAAGCAGAGTCTGGGGAAATGGGGGAAGAGAGGTTGAGTGGGAGAAGGGCAAATGTGGCTGTAGCGAAGAGAAAGGAAGGTCCAGGAAATGAGTGTTAATTGCCATGTATAGGGCCTTGGATTGTATTCTTAGGTGTTAGAGACATTGAAGGTTTTTGAACATGTCACTTCATGATCACATTTCCATTTTGGAAAGATAATTTGTGGTTGGCCTAAGGAGATGGTATGGTGGAAACAAGGTTGTATGGTAGCATGAAGACCCAGTTAAAAGGGTTATGCAGTAGTTTAAATGAGTGATGAAATGATTATCTGGTATAAAACTTTCCATTCATCAATATACTGCCACATTAAAAAATGTTAGCAAATTGAAAATCTTTTTAGCATTTGGTAGGCCTAATTCCTTGCTGATTTTATAGATTTTTTTTTTATAGTTTGAAATTAATTAGCAATGAAAAATTCAAAGAGGGTTGGTAATTTGTGAGTGGAAGTAAACCACTAAACTTCTCACAAAAAAAATTCTCAGAATTTTGTTTTATGGAGGGATCTTCAAAAAGTTCATGGAAAGATTTGTATTATCTTTTAATTCATTTTTTCCACGAACTTTTTGAAGTGCTCTCATACAATGTGGACCTTAACTTTACAAAAATGTAAAGTATTTTAAACATATACAGACCTATTTATTTGTGGAAATTATGCATTTTTAAAAACAAGTGAATGATGTCATAGTGCCTGGTGCACGGTAAATACTCAGTAACTATTTGTTGGATTTGCATTTGGTATTTGAGAGGTATAACAGACTTTGTATTAATTCAGGTCATACAGTAAGTGACTGATATTTTTAAACAGAAAGTTAAATTCTAAATTGAGAAAGAATGAAAATGTTTGTCAGGGAAAATTAAACAGTCGTATATGCATATAAAATTGTATCTTTTCAAAGAGCACACACTTAAAAGATCGTTTCAACTCCTGTAATTGGAAAAGCACATTTGAAAATAGCTTTAAATTGTCTCACAAACAGTATGGCATATAAGTCTTTTTTTATCAAATATTGGTTTTGATGCATGAACCCTCAGTTCTTAGTCACCACAACAGGAAACAAAAGTCAGAGTTGAAGAAATAAGAACATCCATAGCATTATTAGATTGCTGCATCTTTTTCAATTTTAACCCCCCAGATTTCTAAATGTTGTTTTTAGTGTACGAGTTATCTTAAATGTTAGGTTGTGCTATGACTTGAATGTGTCCTTCAGATTTAATATGTTGGAAACTTAATCCCCAAATTCATACGTCAATTGGAGGGGGGGCCTTTGGAAGATAATAGGATTAGATCAGGTCTTCAGGGTGAGGCCCCCGTGATGGAACTGTGGTGGCTTTATAAGAGGAGAAAGAGAGACCTGAGCTGACAGGAGCACTCTCTTGCTCTCTCTCACCATGTGATGCCTCCTGTCATGTTATAATGCAGCAAGAAGGCTCTCACCAGATAATGGCCCCTCCATGTTGACTTCCCAATAGTATTGATAATTAAATAAGAAATAATTTTTAAAAAATTACCTAGTCTGTGTTATTCTGTTCTAGTGCAGAATGGACTAAGACAGGTTGTATGTCCCAATAACCAAATAGTGGAACAATGATCAGTTTCCATTAGGCCTTGTCTGCAATTGAAACTAATGCTTAGGAAATGGATTCATTCCTTACTATTAGCTAAATTTTCTTTAATTTTATGTAAAATATTGTCAGTGCATATGGTTGGGATTGAAAGTTCATTATTCCGTATTTGATGCAAAGTTATATTTCACCTGATTTTGTTGAGGTTTTAGGAGTTAGGATGAATTTACTGTGCCCGCTTTTTATGGGATGATTTTTAAAAAATAACTTTTTAATAGGATTTGGTCATCTTTGTCTTTTTTTCCCTCCTCATATGACAATTGAATGTAGTACATTACTTTGAAGAAATTTTTTAGCAAAAAATTTTTAGTTTATATTCACCCTTTGTAGGTTCTGTTAGGGGAATCACTGGTGACATGTTTCAAAGCAGAAATCTTCTAATTTTTTTTTTACTATTTAATGAGATTTCAGGTATATTTTAACAACTGGAGTTTCCCAGATGAATCATTAAAATAAGTGAGTGGGATGGAAGGTAATAGTTACTTTTCTCAGCACTGCCCTATTTTACTCTGCTGGGTTATTGGTTAAGAAGAACTTGGGTATGTTGGAGTAAGTGGGTGGAGGTGCAGAAGGGAAGGGGGAGGAAGGGTCAGTAGGAAAATACCAGGTAAACCTCTGATGACCTATTGGGAAATCCTACTCAAATTTTACTTTCCCCAACTTAAACCATTTAGTGTTTAAGCTCACTGTTTTTTGCTTTGCCAGGCTGAAGTTTCTACATATTGTATATAGGTAAATAGAAAATTTTCAGCAATTGATTCAAGTTTTAAGGTATCAAGCCATGTGTGGATTAGCCTGTGGAGTCAATTTCTCATGTGTGTGGGATTAAAACCGTTAAAACCATCATCACTGAAACTATACCTTCCTACGACTAATAACAGTAAGGTGTCTGTGGAATATATTAATACAACAATTCCTCTGATTTAAAATTTTTACTGGGTATTTTGGTTGGAAAATTATTTGAATATTATAGATAACTGAATTGACATCATATATGGGGGCTAATTATGGGTTTCTAATGTGAGTTAGGTTTATTTTTTTAAAAATTAACATGATGTATGTATGCTTAGCACATCGTTTTCAGTAAATCAATGGCATATTTCAAATTTCCTATATCTATACTGTTAAAATATTTCAACTACCACAGCAGTTGTAACTGCTAGAGGAGGTAGACAAAAATGTAGTTCACCTTGAAAATGATCATGGCTCAGGGAATAAAGAAATTGGGTCAAGCCTAAAAAAATCCAGGTACAATAACAAAAAGTTTTAATAAAAATTCAAAAAATATTCACAGCATTGGTTTCAGGCTACTTTTGTTCTCTGTGATCTTATCAGTGCATTATTTTTAATTGAGATGATGCTCATGGCACTCTTTCATTTTGGTCAAAGTGTTTGTATGAAATAGTATTGTGATTTTTCACTTTGTATCCCCATTTTAATTGTAAATATAAATTTTTGGAAAGGCAAGTAATTCTTAAATAGATCATTTTGACCTCTGGTGATTTTAAATAGAATTTGAAATGTTGTAAAATTTCTGTCATAGCTATCACTTTGACTCATTTTGTATTGCCAAATTTAATGTTTAGCATTTAACCATGTATCATTAAATCATAGTATTGATAATGAATTAAACTTTCATAAAGTATAGTAGATTTTTATTTATCTGGTGTCACTGGGGAATAAAATGTGCTGAAGAAGTGAGTTTTTCTTTAACTGGAGCTTACTTGTTAAGCAGAAAAACTTAAAATTTGATAAAAATTTTTCTGAAATATTTTATATGCTCTTTAAGGAAGCAAGAACGGAGTGGCCATGTACTCTCAGTGTCATATAATATCACTCTGAATTTCGTGCAGAAATGACATGGGCTTTCTGATTGGTATTTGTTCTCTAAAATAAGATGAGTGAGTTTTTCTTTAACTGGAGCTTACTTGTTAAGCAGAAAAACTTAAAATTTGATAAAAAATTTTCTGAAATATTTCATATGCTCTTTAAGGAAGCAAGAACGGAGTGGCCATGTACTCTCAGTGTCATATAATATCACTCTGAATGTCGTGCAGAAATGACATGGGCTTTCTGATTGGTATTTGTTCTCTAAAATAAGATGTTTTGTTGTTTCTTCCTTTTAAAATGCCACACCCCTAATTCTCATATACTTCCTCAGTTTAAATGTTTCAGGGTTTGAGATCCATGGTGGTACTTGTGATGATTCTCTGACAGATTTATAAACTCGGGAACCTATGTAAGACATTTGGCTCTCTGTAGGTCTCTTAGCAAGCACCTGACCATAGCCTTCTGCCATAAAGGACACCCTCTTCTTGCTTTAGAGTTAGCACTTTCAATGTTGAGGTCTGTTACTGCTGCTCTCAAGCACTCATTCCTTAGTAGCCATTGCTAGTGGTGCAAAAATATCTATATTAACCCTAGTGCTTGTGAGCATCTGTGGTATTAAGGGTGACCACCTGTAGCTCTCTCAGACTATAGCTAAACTGGGCAAATAATACACTCTTTTTGCATTTTAACAGATCCCACTCTAAAAGCAACATGTTTTTTTTCTTTCAATTTTATGCTTGCTTGTTTCAAGCAGTTCTAAAACAAAACTCAAGCACAGCAAAAGTTTTTGAGCCATTCCTTAATGCGCTTTAATGACATTAAGAATCTTATAGTTAAAAATCAGCTTTCTCCCTTTTGCTTGCATCTAATGGGAATCATCTTTCTTCCAGGTTGTGCTTCAAGAAGACTATAGGGAAGAACACATTTTCTTTTTGCTGCAAAAGTTGCAATAACAGTGAGTGGGTAACAGCCAGGATATGTCTGTCTCTATAAAACAAGCAGAACAAATTTCCATGAATCAAAGCCACTAAGTATAGTTTTCAGAGATGGTAAGACATAGTTACTCTCCCTAGAAAAATATACCCAAAATGCCGCCACACCCATTGGCCACTAGAAGAATGCTCAAATAAACGCTAGTTCAAACCTGTACGTTTCACTCTTCTTACTGAGCTATTAAAGGGATGGAAACTTAACTATAGCTATAATCTTTTTTTCTCCTTTTCTATTTTTTGACCTCCCACATGCTTCGTGTTCAGTATTGCTTACTGAGTGTGTCTTGAATCTACAGCCACACCTACATGTACTGCCTCCACAGTGGCTGATGATTTGCTGATAACTTGTAATTCAGACCTGTAAGAAACATCTGTAAAATATACGGCATGATACGTTCTTTAGATTAATCATAGAAAAAGGCAGAGTAATGAAGAATCAGAAAGCAGTTTTTTTCTAATACTAATGTTGCTTTCTTTGTGGTTTTATGAGTGCAATATTCTTTAGAATGATTTATCACATTCCATCACTTGGGGAAATATCTCAGGTCATTTTTACAAGAGCCTTTTAGAGGCCTTTTAAGGTTTATACAGGGCATATACACCTTAGCGTGAGTAGGTCAGAGGAAATAAAGCAAGATAGTAGATATCTGTGATGTTATCTAGTAAGCAAATTAATGTTTAACTGCTATTCTGTCTTTCTTGAAACCTTTGGTATAATTTTCAAAATTGCCTTTTATTGTTCTCTCAACTACTTTCTAGAAATTTTCATCATTTGAAGTAATAATGGCTATCACTTCGTTTAATTTGAGGGGTATTTGTTAACTCAGTGAACACCACATTATTAGAGCAGAAGTCTCCAGTGGGCCTGAAAAAATTGAGCTCTACATAGATCAGCCTCTGAGCTTACCTCTAACCATAAAACCTACAAATTCATATCTGAAATGCAAGCTGTTGATGAGGGAAGTCTCCAGTGGGCCTGAAAAAATTGAGCTCTACATAGATCAGCCTCTGAGCTTACCTCTTACCATAAAACCTACAAATTCATATCTGAAATGCAAGCTGTTGATGAGGAATGGGTAGCACTCACTGCATTTTTAATGACTGTGTATGTCCACCTTTCCTATCTATTCCTGGTGGACAAGGGGCCGTTATTGAAAATTATGATTTTAAAATGCTGGAAGATTTGAAGATATCCTTTCTCCTTACATAGAGCGATTTATACTAATAGTGGGACCAGCTAAATACCTTATAACTGTTTGCAAGCTACTGTACTTCACATGTATTATCTAATTTTATCTTCATGACATCTCTGAGGTTAGTACTGTTATTCACATGTTAGAGAAGATGAGATCAAGTCTCACAAAGTTAGGTAACTCGTCCAAGGTTATACAGCTAGGAAGTGACAGCTGAGGTTCAAACTTGTATTTCCCTGACCTTACGATTTATGCCTTTTCCATCTCAAGAATGCCACCTCTTATTTTCGTGTAAGCAAAGTCCTTATATACATTATATATATATATATATAAAATGTATATATAATTATATATGATATATTATATATATACACAATATGTATATATAAAATAAATGTATATATAATTTTTTCCTTCCAAATTCTCATTGGAAGATTCAGACATCAAGAAATAAGCTTTTTTTTTTCAGTTCAGCCATTTCTTTGAGAACGATTTGAGACTTTTTGCTTTGAAATGCAATTTAAGTAGGCATTACTTTTAAGCAAGGTGAAGTACAGTTTTATTAGTGAAGAGCATCATTGAGTAATTGAGACTAGTAATTTTGTGGAACAACATTGTTAAGAAAAGCAATACGCTATTTAATGAGTGGTATTTATTTAAGTCATAGAGGAAAATTCAAACATTTTGAATATTTAAAAAATAATATAGCATTTATGCACAAAATGATTTTCTCCCTTATGTCTTGTAGGAAATAACATATAATTTGAAATGTATATGAAAACTTTTATAATCATAGGTATATTTTTATTTCACTGAGCACATTAACAAAAATCATATAATTAAAATGAAAAATTGGTTGATAACCAATTCTCTGTGATGTAATTTTAATATGTCTTTAATAACCCTTTTATTACTACTTTATCCCTCTTAATGGGTATCTTTTTTAAAGAAAGGTTGTAGAAACCTTGCTGTTTCACAGACATGTAGCTTTACTCCACTTTTTTTGGTGTTCCTTTGGGAGTAGGATATTGACAATTAGTGGGGAAGTAATCAAGGTGTTTCAAGAAATTGTACCTTAAACTTTTAACACTAGAAAATCGAGATTTGAATCTGAATGTGCATTCTTTTATGTATAGATTCATTAGTGGCAATTATAGCTGGCGAATTTAAGGATAGAT
>NW_007726215.1:301450-314464 GCF_000696425.1 Galeopterus variegatus | reverse complement strand
GTGTTCCTTTGGGAGTAGGATATTGACAATTAGTGGGGAAGTAATCAAGGTGTTTCAAGAAATTGTACCTTAAAGTTTTAACACTAGAAAATCGAGATTTGAATCTGAATGTGCTTTCTTTTATGTATAGATTCATTAGTGGCAATTATAGCTGGCGAATTTAAGGATAGATGAATATGAGAGTTAGAGAATCAGAGAATTTCTGAATGGGAAAGGGCCTTACAAATGAGGGGCCCTTGGAGTGGAAGTCTTTGTTAGGAGATGGGCTCAGTGACTATCCAGAACTAGTTCAAGGAGGTTCTGAGGTTTCTGAATCAGGCTCACAGCCGAACCACGCAGGACATAAGTGATCACAGCAGGAGAGAGCTTTTAGCTTCCTGGGGCAGGAGGATCATAGTGTAAGTAATCAGAAATCAGGAAAATAAGGACACCTTTATTTTAGGACATAAGTGATCACAGCAGGAGAGAGCTTTTAGCTTCCTGGGGCAGGAGGATCATAGTGGAAGTAATCAGAAATCAGGAAAATAAGGACACCTTTATTTCCTTTTATTAAGACAAACGATATAAAAATATTGATTACAAAAATATAAACATCAAATATTATATACTTTTTTTAAAAAGTGGGATAAGCCTATTTTAAAAAAATAATGTGACTATAAATTATTTGTATTTTCTTTCTGAGTGTAAAATTTTAACTTATTTTTATTAAAATTTTTAAATATATGTATATGTTCAAAAAAGTATACATTTTTTTGGTTGTTATCTAGAATCTGAAGGTTTGAATGGGTCAATGAGTATTCTCATCATTGAGGCATTCTATGGAGGATCCCATAAACAGCTGGCGGATCTGCTCCAAGAAGAGTTAGAAGATTGTGTCCTTTACACCCTTCCTGCAAAGAAATGGCACTGGAGAGCACGGACTTCAGCTTTATACTTCTCTCAGAACATTCCCACCAGTAAGCATTACAGGTAAGAACTCAGGAAGCTTGTTTTAGTATAGCTGTTACTAGGATGTTGCTTCTCTATGGCATCTTTGAGAATTTCTCCAACTATGGAATTAGTTATTATGACTTCAGTAGATATTCCTTTAGAGTCAGCAGTGCAGTGGAGTGCACTCACACTCTTAAGGACACTGGGTCAGTACAAAAGTGGCCTCGTTTAGAACTATATGTCTTTTTTCATTTGTCTTGTGATTTTATCATGTGCACCTGTGTGGGTGTGGGTGACTTTTTTTTTTTGGCCTGAAATGAGAGTTGATCTTGGGCACACTGGATTTTTTTTTTTTTGGTTCCATAACCTCCAGTGCTTCATTTTTAGTGAGTATACTGTTGAGTTAATTGTGTCTTCTCTGTACTTAGGAGCCAGGGTTGAAAAGATGGATATGACCAAGACTTTAAAGACTGTTGAGGCAGAGATAGACATGCAAGTGCAATGAGAGTATGAAAGATGGAGAAGTTGATTTTGATTATGACACACTGGAGGTAGCTTTATCGAGTTGTTAACCTTTGACTTATTTTTGAAGGATGAATGGATTTAGGGGACACAGACCTCAATTCTGAATTCTGATTTGTTAGGAAGTGAGAACTATGAACTAGAGAATTCTATTTTGAAGAGCTTTATGGGATACACTGAAAAGATGGAGGGGAAATACTGATTATATATTTAGGGGGGACAGGTAGAATGTTGAAAATCTTTTCCTCTTTATTCATATGTACTCCTGTGTGTCTCGCGATTATTAAATAATGGAAGACTGTCTTACAGTGGTTTGCACATCTGATGTTCTTGTCATTCTGGGCCCCTGTGTGTGGGACTGTGTTGGTTTGGGTGTGAGTTAGGAGTGCCAAGCTGAGGATGAATGGAGTTAGTGCAGACAGGTTGTTAGATTAAGAGCATGTTGCAAGCTGTGGTGCCCACCTTGGCTCCAGCAGCCATACACATCTGCTGCTTCTAAAGTGGACCAGCCAAAAGAGAGACAGCAGTTTGTGATTTAAATGTAGGTTGCTGTTCTTAGTGGTAATTTGAGGTACTCAGAGAATAACCCATTTTGTGCATGAAAACCATGCATCATCTCTGAGAATTCACATCATCAGATGGGTATAGCAGTGAGTACTCAAGTCACATTGCTGGGAATTTTAAAGGCAAAAAGCTGTTTTACTGCATATTGAAAATTTTATATTTTTCAAATCTAAAGAGTAATCTTCTTTACATAATTTAATATTTTATATTCTGATATCACTAAGTGAATGTTGTTGATTCACTAATAGTATGAGAAATTTCCATGAATGTATCGATATAGAAGTTGTAAAGGTAGGACCATAGCTGTGTTAAAATCTGACTGTTTATAGTTGCTTTCACATCTCATTTCATTGGATTTTCACAGCACCAATTGTATATTATATTAGTTAAGGTCAAGTAATCCATTTGACTTTATGTCACATTTTCATTTAACATTACCATTCAATATAATAAATTTCTACAGCGATTTGAACATTGAAATGAACCATTTCTATATCTGCTGTTTGATTTCATTTTGATTATGCAGTTTTCCAGAATTACATTATTATATCACAAATATATGTATGTGGATAGCATGTGAACAAACACTTCTGTGCACATGGCTTCTCCACCCCCTTTGAAGCCCGGAACATTTGAGGATAAGTGTTCGTTGAAGCAGTCTTATTTGGGGGGCGGATCTCTGAAAGATCATAAGGTACAGTTTTATCTCTGATAGCCATAACCTCCGGTGCCCAAGAATGGTGTCTGTCATATTTCAAGGTCAATTTAATCTGTGTAGTTAACTGTATTAATCTAATCAGACTTCACCCAAAGACATACCTCACCACTTTAACTTACAGTTATATTTGACCAATGATAACTTATCTACTCATTACCAAATAATTTTTTGAATACTTTTAGAAAGATAATAGCTTGAAATTTACACTAAGTTAAAAAATATGCTCACTCAATCCTAGATTGACATGCAAAAATATCCTTTTGTTACTTCGGATATATCAATCTCTGTGGAGACTTTTAAAGATATGAAAAGTTTTTGCTCTCTATTTATTCTTTTTGTACATTTGGCAAATGAAATCATCAAAGTTTATAAAGGTAAAATGATTAAACACCAATATTGCCAACTCTGAAAAATTAGGAATGTGTCTGATGAGAAAGACCTTGAATGTAGGTACATATGCTGTTTTTCTTAGCTTCTGTACATGTAGTTGTTATTGTTATAAGCTTGTTATCTGAAAAACATTTTATTATTAGAAGAATAAATGCTTCAGCCTGATTAATCAGTTTGATTCTGCTTTTTATCTTGACACCTAAAAGAATACATCATGATTCACATTATAGATATTCAGTTTTACTATAGATTATGAAAGCTCAACAAGTTATTTTTCTCAAAAGTAGTTGGTAATTGTAATTCTTAAGAAACTTAAGGCTTTGCTTTCTGGAAATTTCAGAAGATGCAGAAAAAGTTTTCTGAGGATGAGGCTTGAGGGAAGGCTTTAAATTTTGTGTTCTGACATGTGTGAATCATTTGTCCTAGGATCAAGCATTTCTACTTTCTTAGAACGTACCTTAGAATAGGCATCAAGGATATTTCATTCATTTTTCTTTCTGTAATATGTTAACTGAATTGAAAGAATCACTGTTATTTAGAATCATGTTTTCACCCTCAGATGCTTACAATTACAGTTTTTGTTTCCTCTGAGGTATTGCGGCAGATGCTGATCATTGCCCACTTAACAGCTCTTCTTCCTTGTTAACAGAATCACAGATATCTTTGGGGTAGCGAAGTATCCAGCACCTGGCTGTGAATCAAGATTGACCTTAGTCAGCCAGGATGATGTCATTATCCTTTGCCAAGTTTTTCCAACTTTCCTTGCAACTAGGGTTGGTCAGTCCCCAGGTTGTGGAAAACTACAGTTAAGTGGATGACTTCTGGGGATTCTTCTAGTGAAGTGGTTTTTTTTTTTTTTAGTTTGACCTGTAAAAGAAGAAAACCACCTTCCCTTTTCTGCATTTGACTGTGGTCGTGATGTCCGCAACCAAAACTACAGTTAAGTGGATGACTTCTGGGGATTCTTCTAGTGAAGTGGTTTTTTTTTTTTTAGTTTGACCTGTAAAAGAAGAAAACCACCTTCCCTTTTCTGCATTTGACTGTGGTCGTGATGTCCGCAACTATGATATGAGTATGAGGACAAAATACTTGGATTGCCACAAATGGCTGATGGAAGGCTAGAAAGAGCCCAAATTAGACTTCAATTTTGCACACTATAGCTATCAAGTCACCCCCCAAAAATTCTGTTTCTCAGTCATCTAGAAATGCTTCATAAAATATAACTACTGTAACTTCCTTTTAAGCCTATAACTGAGCAAAGTAAGAAAAAAAATCTATAAGGGCCTCTGTATTGCTAGGACTAGGGCCCACAGACCCTTCAAACCCATTGTATAGACTGGGTCACAGACCCCTCACATGCAGGTCTATGAGCTAAGTAATTGGGAAAGATCCCAGGAGCCATTGGCAGAATACATGAGCTCAGTCCTCAGCTTCCTCAGTGGCAGAAGCAGCAGTGGTGGCCTCTCAGGGCATCCCAGGGGGACTGGGAGCAACAGCTTGCAGCAACAGTAGCAGCCTCTTCATGGCCCCCCCGGGAGCATTTGGCGGGGGGCGGGGAGGGGGCTAGGTACACCCTGTGGGTCAGAGCCACTCATTCTTTATACTTAATTCTGATAACCCAGGATACGTGGGTGCAAGTCAGACAACCCAGGAACACCTACCTAGGTGCACATGTGCAATTACATTGGACAATAACCAAGGAACACCTGGGTGCATGTGCATATTTACCTCAATGCTTGGCAAGACTCTGAACCCCCGAGGGACCCTGACCATTTATCTTTACTTTCCGTACAGCCTCAGATGAAGAAGGATCTAGAAATTAGAGTGGTAAAGTGGCTTTGAAACTATGGTTGCCTAATTTTCATAAAGGGGACTGGGTAAATAAAATATTACATTCTTAAAATGAGATATTGTGCAGCATTAACCTGAAGGAGGAAGCTTTCCGTGTACTCTCACGAATGGCTTGCCAAGATATATTAAATGACAAAAAGTAAGGTGCAGAACAGTGTTATGTGTTATATTTGGCATAAAGAAAGAGAGGTATAAGAATGAAATAACAAAAGAGTACACTAGAAATGAATAAATTAGATAACCTGGGGAAAAGTGTAGTAGAGGCTGTCAGTGCCCCACGAATATCCCTCAGACTTTTTCTGGCCAGCTTCCTACTGCCCATAGCTGTAGCTCTTTGCCTGAGAGGCAAAGAGCTACATACGTGTAGCAGTCTGGGATCAGCCCTCCACAAATGATCTTTGCCCCTCAGATGAAATCACTCTGAAATGTGTGCAGGAGAGAGATCATCAACAAAGATTCCTAAAGCACCTGTATATCAGGAAATGTTAAAGTGTATCTAAGTAACTCATGGGTCAAAGAAGAAATCATCATGTACACTGAAAAATAGAACTGAATCATAATGAAAATATTGCATTTCAGAATGCGAGTTACATCCAGAGTGACAGACATATCCACATCATCTTTAATAAATGTTTTTAATACTATTTTTTTTTCATTGTTTGGGATATTCAGGACCTTCCAGAGCTTGTGGCCCAGTATAGGACCCATCTTAGTTGGGTCTAATAATAATAATACTAGAAAGAAAATAATAAAAGAGTAGAAAGTAGTGAAATTGAAAGCAAATATATAAGGGGATTAACAAACTAAAAATAGTTATTTTGAAATAATAAAATAGATAAACCACAGGCACAATTGAGTTTTCTTTTTTTTTAAAGGCACAAACTTTGGAATGAAAAAGGTATATAACTATAGATATAGCACAGATCAATAAAAATGAGAAGTGCTTCAAATACTTTTATGTTACATTTGAAAACTTAAACAAAATAGATAATTTCTTAGAAAAACAACTTACAAAACTTCACTTAAAATGAAATAGAAAATGTGAATGGACCTATAATAATTAAAAATGTTGACTTATTAGGTAAATATCTACCCACTAAAAGACAAAGGCAGGGTCCTTGTGCATGGTTGATTTGCAGCTCCATTGCCACCCTGCTGCTTTCCAATTTGTGTTAACATTAGATTGAGTGCCTACTTTTTTAGGTTTTCTGTTTCTTGTAACAATACAAATTGTAACTGTTTATAGGTGTTGATTATTATTATACCTTACCACCCCCTCGCACCACCCCTATCCTTTTTTTAATGTCCAAGGAGGGGCTAGAAAAGCAAATAGTTGGATAGGAAATAAACTGAAAGTTCAGTCAATTCAAGAAATACATAAAATGAAATTAAAACTTAAGTATTGTTCATATTTCTGTTATGATTTGCCATTTTCTTTAATGGTTCCATGACTGAGGTCTTTCACTAAGCAGATTCTCTGTCATGGAAGTTGTGATTCCATGGCCCTCCCCCACAATGAACTATTGCCTGTGAAACATTGAATATATCTTTCTTTGACAAAGTGGACATTTTTAGATGACATGAATTACCTATGTATGTTTGTTGTTTGCAGCTAGCCCTTGTGAATAAAGATATGAGCAAGGTAGTAGGTACAGGTGAATTAATAAGGAAAGGTGGTGGTTTCTCAAACAATTCTCACTTGTAAATGAGTAATTTAAATTTTACTTTGCTTGGCAACTCTATCTTGTTTTGAATTTTTATCTTCTATTAAAAATACAACTTTTAATAATTTAATAGTACTTTAATTGTAAGATACCCTTTTATTAAAATATACCTTTTTGAAGAATGTAATATCATTTTAATCACGAAAACACCTTTTTATTAGTGTATATCTCAGGAGTATAAAAGTAAATGATGACTTAAGAATTTGTAGGTACGTGAAGTATTGTTAGGCTTATATAGGGCAGTTATTTTACCTCTATAGTAACTAGAACAAGATTTAATGGGATTAAATAATAATACCAATAGCTAATATATTAAACATTTACCAGGCATACTACAGTCCTAGAAACTATTATTATCCTGGTCTTCAAGAATCAAGTTACTTGTACTGGGTTACACAGCTAGTTAGTGGTGAATATATGATTTGAGCTCAAGTCTGTCCTCCTGCAAAGGTCATATACTGTTTCTTTTTAAGCCCATGTTCTTAACCATTATACTATCTTAATTCCCAGCTGAAGCAGAGTATATTAATTAATTTAAAACTAAGTACCTTTGTTAAAAATATATTATTAGATTTTACTATTAGAAGTGGGTGTGGTGCTTCTCATGGTCTTGAGAAGTATTGTAACTCTTGAATCTTGTTGGAGACTGGAGGCTAGACACCTGGTGCCTTTCTAGGGCTGTGAATCTGTGATGTTCTCATCGTTCCTCAGCATGTTTCTCTTTAGTTTTCAGCCTTCGAAGTCACAGGTCATTTGAATTTTCTTTTTTGAAGCTTTTCCTTAAAATACAAAAGAGGAACTACATATGATACTTTTTTCATAGGGTAGTCTCATGAATACACAAATAACATTCTTGTTTAGGATACTCAATACCTGCTTTTCCCAAATTATCTTCAAACTGTTATACTTTGAAGTTCACTACTTGGTTTATGAGCTTGGCAAGGGGCAGTAGTATTCTATGACTGCCAGCTCACCATCCTTATGGCATTACCGATTGTGTGCACTTCTTGGAGTTTGATGAAGTCCCAACACTGTATATAAATAATTTTGTCATTAGGTACAATGTAGCATCCCATAATCTCACCAATATCTGACAGTTTTTTTCATTTATGGCTGAGGGCTTTCCCATCACTTACTCAGCCTAGCAGCTTCCCTTGTCTGTATTTCCTTGTTGTGGGATGTTTTGGTTTGTTTTCATACCATGCTCTTCTTTCTAGCTAGCACACACAACCTTCTAGATTTGTACAGCCCTTAGGGCTTCCTCCATAATATTTCATTTCAGTGACGTCTCCTCTGATTGTTCAATTTAGCCATCTGGACTTTATGCTGAAAATGTAGTTGGCCACAGCAGAACAGAAATAGAAAATTCCTGCAAATCAAATAACTAACCATTTGGTCAGTCTCTGTCTTTCTCTGCCTTTCTCTCTATCTCTGTCTATTTCTTTTTCATATACACATGCATGCACCCGTATACACACATGGATTCTTCATTGCAGACCTAGAACTTAAAACTGTTACCAGGCTTTCTGAAAGATTGTTTCCAGGACTCATCTTTCCCATTTTTCTTTATGTTTCTTTGTCAGTATTCTCAAGAATTAAAATATTCCAGAAGCAAGACAAAAAAAAAAAGTTTTTTTTTGTTATGGAGTTCATAGTTTATGCTAACCACAAGCAGCTAATTCAAAAGTGTTTGCATAGTTAGTAGCACACACTGAGAAGCCACTGCTTCCAAGGAGTTAAGCACTGAAGGGCAACTTCAAGTATGTGTTTTAAATATCCCTTCTAGCTTATTTAAAAAATAAAATAAAATATCACATGTAAGATTCTATATAGCCCCGTAGGTAATGGTTCGTATGGATACAAGACATTATTTCTAACTGACTTTGTGCCTTAAAGACCTTGAGGGTAAATCTCCCATATATTTGCCCTTTGAAATTTGACAACCATATTTTAAAAGACAAACTGGATGTTTATTATGATTCTATATAGCCCCGTAGGTAATGGTTCGTATGGATACAAGACATTATTTCTAACTGACTCTGTGCCTTAAAGACCTTGAGGGTAAATCTCCCATATATTTGCCCTTTGAAATTTGACAACCATATTTTAAAAGACAAACTGGATGTTTATTATACTTCGACAGAAGGGAGAAAATAATTATTTTTAATGAATGGAATGGAAAAGGAAATAAACCTTATCTGCAAATGGATGCAAAATATGCTATTGTATAAAAGAGCTCTGGCTGTAGAGTAAGGACCTTCATAATTTTGCTTTTGTAAGTAACATGCTTATTTTTGGCATAATAATTATTGAAACTGTTAGTCTGATTTTAGAGCACATCTAATGTAGTTGATTTTAGGTGTTGTGTGTCTTTATCATGGTTAGTCTCCATATCATGGAAAAAAAAATCTAGAAAATGAAAAGTATTTTAATTCTACTTCTACCCCTAACATTTATTTGTTTATTTGAGAAAGTTTTTCTGCTTTTATTAAGGTCTTAGTGAAAATATGTTTATTCTGAAAATATGCTTGTAGTTTGTGGGATATGCTCAGATATTGGTCTCTGACTTACTGTATTTGAGGCCTCTAAAGCTATGATGCAGGTCCTCTATTGCCCTTTCCTTCCCTTAAGCCTCCTTTTCTGAGGAAGTTTACATGCTTTTTCCCTTGGGGTCAGATTTGGCTTCCTACCTTCCTTTGGCACATTTTCCTTTCCATTAAAGGACTAATTCTTGTCCATCTTTCCTTTGTTTATTCTCCTCTCATTCAGACCCTGGTATTCATTCACGTGATAGAACTGCTGGTGTTCTGAGCTGCCAGCCCCCAGAGATAACTACAAGGAGCAGGTAGAAGTTGAGTCAGGGCTACTACTTGCAAAAGAGCATTCGTGTCTATTTCATCCCATTATCTTTTTTTTTTTTTATTTTTATTTTTATTATTTTTATTTTTATTTCCCATTATCTTTTTATATAGGATAACATAATCCTATATTTTAGTGAATTTCTCCCTGTAATTTCTCTCCTATATTTCTTATTATTCACTATCTCATACTGATAATGAAAATTAACGCTCTTCTTCTTTAGGAGAAATCCTTAGTGAATATGCGTAGTTGAAAGAGTTTTAGGAGTGGAGAGGGTGGTTTAACCAAAATCCCCTTGGACTAGTTATCTTTTGACTTTTTTAAAGCTTGTTTCCATTATTCTTTTACTTTATCAATATTTACTAAGAGCTTTCATATTAAGAGCCAGTTCCTATGCTAGCACTGGTGATATAAAGCCAAACTTGACACACTTGGACATACAATGCTAGCACATAGTAAGCACTTAGTAAATAAACCTTTTGTTGATTGAAAGAAAGCTTAGAGCAGAATTGCGTGGCTAGAGGCAGCCCCTCCCCACTCCTTGGACCTGGAGGGGAGTGCCAGCCGGCACACCTTGGCCCATGCTGAGGTGAGCCCAGCAGATCTGCATGGCTAGAGGCAGCCCCTCCCCCCACCTTGGACCCGGAGGGGAGCACCAGCCAGTGGGATCTGACCCACTGAGATGAGTCCAGCAGAGCTATACTACGCTAGGGGCTCATTCTACGACCACAGATTCTGGAACAGGACCCAGGGTGGTTTATCATAACCACCACCACACCTACTGTCAAGCAAAGACAATTCACCACCACAGTAGCAACTAGGGCCGCTCCACAGCCAATCTCAGTGTAATAGAAGAAGCAAACCCTCTACCAACAACCAAATGTCAATGAAAAATACTAGAAGTATGAACAAACAAGAAGAAATGACATCACCAGAAGAATACAATAATGTTCCAAAGTCAGACTCCATGGTACAGGGAATCCTTGAATGTCTGAAAAAGAATTCCATACAATGGTCTTAAGAAAACTTGAAGAAATAAAGGAAGACTCAATTAGAGAACACAGTGAAACAAGAAAAAATATCCAGAATATGAAGGAGGAAATCAACAAAGAGATTAATACCTTTAAAAAGAGTGTAGCAGAACTTTTAGAAATGAAAGATTCACTCAGTGAAATAAAAAACACAACTGAGAGCTTGCACAGCAGGGTAGAGAAAGCAGTGGAAAGAATTTCAGAGCTTGAAGGTGGTCTTTTTGAAATAACTCAGGCAGACAAAAAAAAGGAAAAAAGAATTAAAAATAATGAGGAAAATCTGAGAGAGAGAGCAGACAACCTCAGGTGCTCTAGCATCCGAATTGTGGGTATTCCTGAAGGGGAGGAGAAAGGAAAAGGTTTTGAAAACCTATCCAAGGAAATAGTAACAGAAAACTTCGTAGGTGTAGGGTAACATACAGACCTTCAGATCCAGGAAGCTCAAAGGTCCCCAAACAGGTTCACTCCAAAAAGATCCTCCCCAAAACACATTATAGTTAAATTTGCAAAGCTCAGAGACAAAGAATTCTGCAAGCAACAAGAGAAAAACTTCAGGTCACTTATAGGGGAACCCCCATCAAACTAACAGCAGACTTCTGAACTGAAACTCTACAGGCCAGAAGAAAGTGGAAAGATATATTTCAAAATACTAAAAGAAAACAATTGCCAGCCAAGAATTCCTTATCCAGCAAGGCTCGCCTTTAGAAATGAGGGAGAAATAGTGTATTTCCCAGACAAACAAAAATTGTGGGAGTTCACCACCACATGACCAGCCCTGCAAGAAATTCTCAAGGGAGTCATTCATCTGGAATCTGAATAATGGTGACCACTATCACAAATATACAAGAAAGAGCAAAACCCACTGTTAAAACAAAAATGCCAGTAAGAAAGAGAAAGAAGCTACGTCATCTCACCTTAAATTCCCAACTAACATTGAGGAAGAGAAATAAAAGGAGAAATAATTTATTGATCAAAAGATATTTAAACCATCTAAACAAGAAGCAGTTAAATGACAGGAATTAAGCAACACTTGTCAATAATTACTCTAAATGTGAATGGACTAAACTCCCAACAGAAGACACAGACTGACTGATGAAAAACCTAGACCCAAGTGTATACAGTCTTCAAGAGACCCACCTCACTTGTAGAGAAACACATAAACTAAAAGAGAAGGGATGGAAAAAGATATACCATGCAAATGGAAACCAAAAGTGAGCAGGAGTAGCTATTCTTATATTGGACAAAATAGGCTTTAAGCCAAAAAACATAAAAAGATACAAAGAAGGCCACCATATAATGATAAAGGGATCTATCCAGCTCAAAGACATAACAATCATAAACATGTATGCAGCCAATACTGGAGCACCAAGATATATAAAGCAAACACTCTTAAACCTAAAGAAAGAAATAGGACC
The DNA here is from genome assembly GCF_000696425.1 of Galeopterus variegatus. Lineage (NCBI taxonomy): Eukaryota > Metazoa > Chordata > Mammalia > Dermoptera > Cynocephalidae > Galeopterus > Galeopterus variegatus. Next base: position 302,460 of record NW_007726215.1, on the reverse strand, counting down.
TAATACATTAATAGTGGGTGATCTTAACACCCCTCTCTCAGTATGGGGCAGATCTTCCAGGCAACAAGTCAACAAAGACACAGAAGACTTAATCTACACTTTAGACCAACTGGACTTGGCAGATATATACAGAACATTTCACCCAACAACTAAAGAATACATTTTCTTCTCATCAGCTCATGGTACATGCTCCAGGATAGATGACATATTAGGTCAGAAATCTAGTCTCAGCAAATTTAAAAAAATTGAAATCATTCTAACTATCTTTTCAGACAACAATGGACTAAAATTGGAAATAAACAATAAGCAAAACTCTGGAAACTATACAAATACATGGAAACTAAATAATAGCTTCCTGAATGACCTATGAGTCCAAGAAGAAATTAAACAGGGAATCAAAAAATTTCTAGGAACTAATGAAAATAAAGATACATCATACTAGAACCTGTGGGATACTGCAAAAGCAGTACTAAGAGGAAAATTTATGGCAATAAATGCGTATATCAAATGAATGGAAAGACTTGAAATAAATGACCTAACACTTGAAACAACTTGAAAAACAACAACAATCCAAACCTAAAGGTAGTAGATGGGAAGAAATCATTAAGATCAGAGCAGAACTAAATGAAATGGAGACCCCCAAAACAAGAGAAAAGATCAACAAAACAAAAAGTTGGTTTTTTGAGAAGATAAATAAAATAGACAAACCATTAGCTAGGTTAACAAAAAAAAAAAGAAGAGAGAAGACCCAAATAACAAATATCAGAAATGAAACAGGAGGCATTATAACCAATACCACAGAACTACAAGGAATCATTAGAAACTATTATAAACAACTGTATGGCAACAAATATGAAAATCTGGAAGATACAGACAAGTTTCTAGACAAACTACCAAGACTGAACCAAGAACAGATAGAAAACCTGAACAGACCAATAACAAGTAAGGAAATGAAGCAATAAATATCAATCTTCCAACAAAGAAAGTCCAGGTCTGGATTGTATTACAGC
>NW_007726215.1:299163-300750 GCF_000696425.1 Galeopterus variegatus | reverse complement strand
TTCATGATAAAGACTCTCAACAAATTAGGTATAGAAGGAAAATATCTCAACACAATTAAAGCCATTTATGACAAGCCCACCACCAGTATTATTCTGAATGGGGAAAAACTGAAGGTCTTTCTCTTAAGAACAGGAATGAGACAAGGATGCCCACTCTCACCACTTCTATTTAACATAGTACTAGAGGTACTAGTCAGAGCAATCAGGCAAGAGAAAGAAATAAAGGGAATCCAAATTGGAAAAGATGAAGTCAAACTTTCTCTATTTGCAGATGACATGATACTGTATATAGAAAAACCTAAATACTCTATCAAAAAACTCCTAGAGCTGGTTAATAACTTTAGTAATGTTACAGGATACAAAGTAATTTCCCCAAATCAGTAGCATTCTGAAAGCAATTAAAGAAGATGCAAAAAGATGGAAAGAAACTCCATGCTCTTGGATTGGAAGAATTAACATTGTGAAAATGTCGATACTGCCTAAAGTAATCTACAGATTCAATGCAGTTCCCATCAGAATATCAATGACATTCTTCACAGTAATGGAAAAAAACAATCTTACCTTTCATATGGAAAAAATAAAAGACCCGAATAGACACAGCAATCCTGAGCAAAAAAAAAATTAATCTGGAGGCATAACACTACCTGACCAGATTATACTACAAAGCTATTGTAACCAAAACAGTATGNAAGAAAATCTGGAAGATACAGACAAGTTTCTAGACAAACTACCAAGACTGAACCAAGAACAGATAGAAAACCTGAACAGACCAATAACAAGTAAGGAAATGAAGCAATAATTATCAATCTTCCAACAAAGAAAGTCCAGGTCTGGATTGTATTACAGCTGAATTCTATCAAACTTCTAAAGAGGAGTTAATACCAATTCTCCTCAAACTATTCCAAACAATTGAGGACAGACACTACTCTCCCAGACTCATTTTATGAGGCCACCATGTCTCTAATGTCAAAACCAGATAAAGACACAACAAAAAAAGAAAATTATAGGCCAATATCCTTGGTGAACCTAGATGCTAAAATTCTCAACAAAATATTAGCAATCAGAATACAGCAACATATTAAAAAAATTGTGCACTGCGATCAAGTGGGATTCATTCTAGGGATACAAGGATGGTACAACATATGAAAGTCAATAAATGTGATACATCACATCAACAAACTCAAGGACAAAGACCATNGGGACTGTAAATTAGTACAGCCACTATGGAAAACAGTATGGAGGTTTCTCAAACAACTACAAATAGATCTTCCATACAATCCAGCAATCCCTCTTCTGGGTATATACCCAGAGTAATGGAAATCATCATGTCAAAAGGATACCTTCATTCCCATGTTCATCGCAGCTCTGTTTACAATAGCCAAGATATGGAACTAACTTAAATGGCCATTGATGGATGATTGGATAAGGAAACTGGTATATATACACCATGGAATACTACTCTGCCATAAAAAAGAATGAAATACTCCCATTTGCAACAACATAGGTGAACCTGGAGAAACTTAGGTTTGAGTGAAATAAGCAAAGCACAGAGGGATAAATACCGCATGTGCTCACTCATATGTGGGA
>NW_007726215.1:295695-297541 GCF_000696425.1 Galeopterus variegatus | reverse complement strand
GTCTTATTTACCATTTTATTCCCAGTACCCAGTATGCTGCCTAGCAGATAGTAGATACTTAGTAAATATGGCTGCATGAATGATTTAGTGGGGTTTGAAAATGGAAAGAAAATATGGTTGCAGTTGGCTTTGCTAGTTTGTTTATTTTTTTCTGCTATTGGAAGTGCCAGTATCCTGTGTCTAGGGATATCATCCCTTCTTCATAGATACTGCTTAGTGACATTTAAGGGCCTGTGTTTCTCAGTTTTATTACGTTAAACTAAGGAATTCCATATACATTTAGTCACTTGTTTTTTGGTTTATATTAATCATACAATGAAAGCAGCCATCATCCATTATGTAAATTTTGATAAAAGAAAATATAAGTTTCTGGAATTTCCCCTGTATAAAAGTGTTTCTAGGAAAAAAAAATGTTTCTTAGTTCAGGAAACTTTATAAAGTCTAGAATATGCCTATGATATTTTGTAAAACTTCTTATGATTGTATTTGAAGGATTTTTAGTTTTAACCACCGCCAGTGGTTACCCATGAACAGTGGCCTTTTAATTTATGGTGCAGAAACTAATTAGGAGAAATGAGAAATTAGAATTTGGCCCAAAGAGATATTTTGCTTGGCCCACAATTATTTAAACCTTTTTTAGTTTTAATAATTTTAGACAGGTAGATATTCTGCATATTGGTCATAAATACTACTCATCACCATTGTTTTATACCAATGTACTTCTCACACTTATGTTACTTAACTGATTCATTTAGGCCTTTTTGTCTGTAGCCTCTGGCTTAGAATCTGTTCAAAAATGAATCTTCAGGTAATCTTTAATAAAATATTTTTAATTGTATATGTACATAAAATAGTTTACTAAAAGAATAATAATCATTTGTGTTTGGAAGAAACAAAAATGTATATCAGGGAAATCAGCAATTCTGNATGTGCTCACTCATATGTGGGAGCTAAGAGAGAAAGAAGGAAGGAAAGAAAGATCACAGTAATGCTTTGGTCTTACAGAGGAAGGTAACATTCCTAGGGCTACAAAATGGGGTGGGGGTGAAGGGGGAGAGGAAGGGAGGTTGGGAGATAATTGGGTGGGGGACATTGGGCACAAAAGTAATTTCTGGTAATGGGTATGCTGTCAGTATGAATCTGGCCCTCACATCATGGGCACGAAGATTGATAATTAGCTTTGTATCTCATGAATATACATAATTAAAAAATATATAAAATAATAAATACATAAGTAATTAAATCTTAAAAAAAAAAAAGAAAGTTTAATGCCTACATCTACTTGCTAATACTTGTAGCCTTGATTAAATAATCCCTGATTGAAAACCATTGGTGACTATCCATTGCATATGTAAAAATCCTTATTACACACCAGGGTTTGCTGTGGTTTGCGTGATCTGGGCCCTGTCTGCCTCTGCAACCTCATCTGCCACTCTTGTTGTCCTGTTAATCTGCTGCAGCGCATTGGCCTTGTTTATTCAGTCTTAAATGTCAACATCTTTCCTGCCTCAGGTCCTGTTACTACTTGCTGGTTCCTTTGCTGGCAACACTTACTCATGCCCCCACCCCACACCTTTTGTTATCCATTGCTTTCTCTTTCCCATCCTTCAAGTCTCAGCTAAAATTTCACCTCACACAGACCTTCTCTGAGCACTCTATCTAAAATAAGCCCTCCTGTTTCAGCACCTTTTTTTTCTTTCTCTCCGTAATAACATTTTATATAACTTGTAATTATTTTGTTTGTTTGGTTGATTTTTTTCTTCCCATTTTATTCTAAGCTTGTCTGTCTTATTTACCATTTTATTCCCAGTACCCAGTATGCTGCCTAGCAGATAGTAGATACTTA
>NW_007726215.1:287615-294764 GCF_000696425.1 Galeopterus variegatus | reverse complement strand
AATAATAATCATTTGTGTTTGGAAGAAACAAAAATGTATATCAGGGAAATCAGCAATTCTGAGTTCTAATTCTAGCTGTTCCATTAATTAATTGTTTAGTCTGAAAAAAATCGCTTTTTAACCTTAGAGACTTTTTTTTTTATAGTCTATAACTTGAAGGTTTATGGTTTCATCTATCCTTGAGATCTACAATGTCATGAACAAGGAATTAAAATCAAAGTCAAGATTTAAGGAATTCTCACACAAAGGACAAATTTATCCTGTCATTTAACTTTGTTATGAACCGCCACTTCATTTAATTCAGGAGTGTTTTCCTAGTCTTTTTATGCATATTATTGACTTTTAAAAAAATTAATTTTTAATTTTTATTTTTAGCATTAGAGAATTTTGAGGAATAATTCTTTCTAACAGTACTTCTATCTTTGTAGTCACTGTGGTATGAATTCTTCTTTGTTCAGATCTCCTGCTATGGCCCCAGAATTTCATGATTATTTACCTTTTCAAAGAGAACATATTTGACTTTCATGTTAGTTGTCTCTATAGGGCATGGAATATGGGACATGTATGCCCAAGTCTCATGGTATTACTGTAGAACTCACACAGAATAATCCATACTATAGCCAGGACAGTATTCATTCAAGACAGAGGAGAGGGTTTAATTCTTATTCAGCAAATTCTGAAATAGACCTATGAGGATATAGAGGTTTTGATAGACGGAGATGAAATGGAAGAGTCCTATAGGAAAAGGAAGTGTTGTGAACAAAAGTATTAGTACGGGAAAAATAGGGAAATGTTTAGAAAACTCTAAAAGGTTGGTTTAGCATGAACATATACTGAGTTAGGATGAGTTGTGGGGAGATCAGGTCAGGGTGGTAGGCAGATTTGCTCTAGTTCATGTGCGTTCTTGAATTCAAAGTTAAGTATTTGGGGAGCTTTCACTTTAGGTGATGGGTATCCTTGGAAGGCTCTATTACTCAGGACTCTTAGTTGCATGTGATAGAAACCCAATTAAAAATCACATAAACATAAAGAAAAAGCTGGATCCAACAATTAGGTCTCCTGCTTTCTTGACTCTGCTTTCCTCTATTTTGACTTCTCCATATGGATCAGTCTTAAAGCTAACCTTATATTCTACCAGCTTAGTTACCTTATCTGAAAGAGAGTACCTCTATCTCAGTAGTTCTAACAAAAGTCCCAAGATGGACTAAGTGGACTGTTGTGTGTGTGTGTGTGTGTGTGTGTGTGTTTTGGGGTTTTTGCATCATGTGGCCTCTGAACTTGTTACTGTGTCAAAAGGCATCTAAAATCATGATTGGCCAGCCCTGGGTTATACACCAGCTTGGAATCAAGAAGTGGGGTTAACCCCATCCAAACCACATGAAATGAATGAAGGAGAGCAAAAAGAAAATTACATTACTGGTATTTAAGGGAGGGGAAATGATGTTTTGCTAGCTTGGAATCAAGAAGTGGGGTTAACCCCATCCAAACCACATGAAATGAGTGAAGGAGAGCAAAAAGAAAATTACATTACTGGTATTTAAGGGAGGGGAAATGATGTTTTGCAGGCAAAAACGTGGTGAATATTATAGTCAAACAGGAGTGAGGTAAGGAAAACTCGATAGGATAATCATTACGGCAATATGGGATGGAGACCATTGATAAGGGTAGAGGTGGCCATTTGATTCTAAACATCTAATGGAGAAATACTGAGATTCTGAATGAGAACTATGACAGTAGGAATGGAAAGTAGGAAAGAACTAGCAGTATGAATGAAATTTGCGTTTACATTTCACTAGTTATTAAATTTGTCTAGGAGCTGAATTGAAATTTTTTTGTCCTATGAGAAAAAATTTGGGTTATAAATTAATTTATTCAAAATCACCGGGGTTGTAATTAAACTATTTTAGTGGTTATGATTATTTAAAAAAAATAGATAATGCTAATTGTAAATCATTCATATTTACTCATTGCATTGGTTCTGTAAGTTTGCTTTGGCAGTATTTTAAGTTACCCCATGTACTTAAGTGGAGTAAAACTTAATTTTCTTTAAAAATTTAATGTAATGCTGGCTTCTTTCTCTCACTTAAATAAAATGTTACATACACACACTCACAATCAATAAGTGATTTGTTATCTAATATTAATTTCTCAAACTTATCTCCTCCCTACCCATACCCCCCCCAAAAAAAAAAGGTGGGTCAGGTATTAAGTACATTTGTAGAGTTCATATATTTATGCTAGATCCCAAAATAAATAAAAGCAAAAATGAATGAGTAAAGCTTGTGGTTGCCACAGTACTTGGTATCTAGTTCAGAAAAGCCAGTTACTTCCTCAGTGATCTGGAACAGCAGGCCTGTGTTTGATGGACACACACTGTGTGCCAGGCACAAATGGATAAAAAGGTGAATAAGGCAGTATGCTTTAGGAACTGAATTTCTTCTCTTGGATATAGATCTATTTTTATTTTTATTTTTTTGGTACTATTTGGACAGTGTTCACCTGAGTCAGCATTTCTAAAGCAGTCATGTGCTAATATGTTTCTAGGAAAATCTCCCACACTTGGTAATCTGTCTCTCACTATAGTAGTAGATCTAAAATGTGGGGGATGGGGGATTTTAGCCCATAGTTTCTCGTATCTAATATTGACACAGATATTTATTCGTATACAAACTGTTTTGGTGGTTTCCAAGATTTTTAGAAAATGAAAGTAGCTAACAGTGTGAATTAGTTTTTGTCATTTTTTTGTTTTCTTTTCTCTATCATAAATTTAAGTACAACAAAAAATTTTTTAATGAAATCCAGTATAATTCAAAGCATATATTATTTGTATATTGTGTGTGTGTATGTGTAGCAGTTGTATTATGTAGTTTCTTGTTTAATATGTAATGGTTCTTAGCCTTCATTTTGTGATATTGCTGAGTGTCATCAATTTTCTCAAAGGGAATTTTTTACTTTTTAAAACACACACAAAAAATAACACACTTTTATTGAAAAATATTTTCTATAGTATTTTGTTAGAGACTTGCCACTAGGAAACCAAGCAATAGCTCTATGCCATTATTGCAAAGGTTTGGGAATCTGTGACTTACTATTTCATCATAATTGGTGAGAATGAAGAGATTATAACTTTTAAGTTTATAAAGAGTGTTTGGTAGGACTATGAAATCATTTTAATAGCAGTATTCTTATTTTTTCTATTTCTTCAAAGATATTTAGTGACATTCATATTTTATTTCCAGTACTTTTTGAAAAATAAGAGCAGAGGTTAAGAATTGATTTTCTTTGTCTGATTTTGGTATTTAGAACTGGGAATAGAAAAAGAAGTCATGCATACCTACACATATGCTATAGAAATAGTGGCAATTTTAGAATTGAACTACCTGAAAAACATCCGGGCTTTGCGAAACATGATGGTAATATATGTCTTCTTTCAATGAGTTTTATTTTAGATAAAATGCTGTCAGGTGGTAGTGATCCACTTGAACAGTGTTGAGTTTTCATTTTTTCCTTGGGAAAAACGCTCCCAGAAAACTTTATTCTTTAATATGTTCAGCATGCATATGTTTTACATCTTTTAGCCAGTATTAAAAATGTAGTTCCTAATTAGATGTCTAAGTCTGAGAGGAGTTGTGCTGAATATCAGCCTCTTAGAATTATCAAAAAAGAAAGTTTTGGTGAATAGGACTTTCTTTTTTGCTATTGCATCTTTCAGCCATCTCTGGCCCCAGAAACTAAGGAATTTGCATTGTCAGTGTTTCTCAGCTATTATGTTCTAAGATTTCTATTGAATACTGTGATTTTTGATGATAAACCCTTCAGTTATTGATTGTCAAAACTTGGACAATTCATGATATTTACATTCTATTATGACCTGTTTTACAGAAAAAAGGTAACATTTTTGTTATTTGTCTAAGGATTTAGGCTTTAGATAGGCATGAATAGTTACCAACTTGCTATGTCTTATATTTTAGAACAATTGTAGGAAATCTCTGAAGTATAATATGTTAGAACTTGGGTTTGTTTGATACTTTTGTTTTACATTCTAAAATGTGGGTAGGTGGTGGTGGGGAAATCCCTTCTCTCTGAATTTATCTGTGTGAGTCACCTGAAGGTTTCTTTCTAATAGAATATAATGAAATGGTGCCATCTGAATCATTATTTCCACATTTGTTTTTTTAGATATTCGGTTTGTGTTCATCAACATTTACCTACTTTTCTGTTTTACTTTTCTATTTGTCTGTCTCATATATATATATATATATATTTAGCTGATAAGTACCTCAAACCAAGAATGATTTCTATTTTTCATAGACCTGGAGTGTCAATTTTCTCACTGATTTTGTCTTATTGACTAATGTATTTGTTCACAACTCCAAACCACAGATTAGACATACAGATACTGACTAATCCTAATTTACAAATATTAGCCCACATACTATGAATTCCTTTAATGTTTGGGCATTCCTAGGAACATATGATGAGTTTTGATGTTCTCTCTTTTACCTATTAAATATGCTATTACATAGGAGCCCTAAGGGACTAGGAAAGAGCACTGGACTAGAAGTCAGAGGAGCTGAATACAAAGCCCAATTCAGCCACTCACCTATATAAGGGCTAATCACTTTCATTCTGTATGTTTGTCTGCAAAATGATGAAAATAAAAATAATACTCTTCCCTTTTATCTTCACTATTTGTTGTGAGGATCAAATGAGATAATCTTTTAAGAATATTTTGTAAGTGGAGGTGCAAAATATTATTGTAAAATTTGAACAGTTTTAGTTATTTATACTGTTCTAAGTGACTGATTTACACTGAGGTTTTTTTGTTTAAATTATTTAATCTCTAGCCTTTATCCATTTTAAAATGCAAGTAGGAGAGATGACATATTAATACTTTAATAAAAACATAGTGTTTAAGGAGTGTTTGGCCCAAAGCCATAATGTACTGCTGCATTTATTCTTCAGTTACAGGTATTTTGAGAGTTACTGTGAGAGAGTGGGAAGAAATGATAGAGGAGATATTATTTATAGATGTTTGTTCTCTCTTTAACTTACTAGTTCTGGTATCAACTTTGAATTGTAGCTAAGTAGCAATCAATTAAATATTATAGTGGGTAGTAATGATGAATTACAAAACTGGTCGTGTTTATGTTTCTGTAATTAGAAAAGTGAATTAAGAATACTTCACTATTGATTTACTTTCTTCAACTAATATTTGCATAATGCCTCTACTCTTAATTTTGTAAGATGCTTTGCTACTACGGACTTGATTTGAAAATGTGTGAAAGAATTCTCTGTATGAAAAGTTGTTGAATTGTACCCTTATCTAGTAAAGATTAAAGAACTCTTAGACACCAAAAAAAAAAAAGGTATGCATTTGTCACATGGATCTGAGGTTTGATGGTGTCTATTGCCTTTTTAAGGAAAAGTAGCATTTCATACCTATGATAGAATGACTAACTTTCTAACACAAAGTACCTATTTCACATATATAGCATCATTTCTTTGCTTAAGCCCCAAGGAAAAGAATTATGTGAATGTCTGCAAATGAAGAAATTTCTCACATTAATTTTAATAAAAGAATAACATCTGAACATCATAGCTGCCAAAAATATTAGATAAATGGAAATAAATGTTCGAATATATATTCTTGAAATTGACATGAATTTTAGTAAACATAATAAAAGTTTCTGTTCTTGTTCACAATAGAAATTGTGAACAGAATAGAAATTGGCTATTTCAGGTCTGCTGTGTCACTGGCCATTCTATTAGTGAAGATTATTTAGCTTGAATATATCTTTAAAACTTATTGTAAGTATACTGAAAGTGTTGCATTACCAGATAAAAATTTTTAAGAGACCTTATGTACATGAGTTTTGCATTTTTTTCTGTAGAAATACGTTTTACAATTTTTCTTTCAAAAATTTCTGAACTCATTTTTACCTTTTCTCATTGAGGCTGAAAGTAAAATACACTGCGGGAGAGTTTGAGAAGTATGTTTCACCAACTTCTTTCAGAGGTGATACCTAACCTGCTTAATTGACCTCCCTCCTTTTGTTAGACACTAATTCTTTCTTATAACTGCTAAGAATTAACCTAAGATGAACACCCCTAACTCCTCACAATCCTGCTCCCCCTCCCATATCGTTCTAAATCCCCTTTTCTTTCACCCTTTATTTCAAGTATTTTACGAGAGCAGTTCACTAAATAGCTATTAGTAATGGTTTACTTTTTGTCATTACAAAGCTGTATTACCTACTACAATATTCTTGAACAGTACTAGTAATGGTAAGTGAGTGGTCAGTCTGTGAGTGGATGCATGGAAAAGGAGAAAAAGTTATAAAGCAACAGATACTTAACTCGTGGATTCTTGAGCAACTGAAGTTCAAAAGCAAATATCCAAAGTATACTGTTTGGTTATTTTGTGTCTTATGATATTTAGTATTGCCCTTTTCTTGAACTTTTGTAAGCGAACTACAATATTCTTGAACAGTACTAGTAATGGTAAGTGAGTGGTCAGTCTGTGAGTGGATGCATGGAAAAGGAGAAAAAGTTCTAAAGCAACAGATACTTAACTCGTGGATTCTTGAGCAACTGAAGTTCAAAAGCAAATATCCAAAGTATACTTTTTGGTTATTTTGTGTCTTATGATATTTAGTATTGCCCTTTTCTTGAACTTTTGTAAGCGAAGATCATCTTTGATTTGCCCAGGAGCATTATTTCTAAGTTACCTGAGGGTGGAGGCAATGCTTTTTACCATTACTTTCAGGGTCTGATTCTTAATACTCAGTAAATATTTGTTGGATGAATGAATAAATAATGATGATATTAAGAAATATCAATAAAATTCATAAACATATACTTTTTGCTGTATGCAATATTACAATTGTGTTTATGGGCCGGCTCCATGGCGCACTCGGGAGAGTGCAGCGCTGGGAGTGCAGTGACGCTCCCGCCACGGGTTCGGATCCTATATAGGACTGGCCAGTGTGCTCACTGGCTGAGCGCGGTGTGGGTGACCTCGCACCAAGGGTTGTGATCCCCTTACCGGTCACGAAAAAGACAAAAAAAAAAGAAATGAAGCACAATTGGGCCGGCCCGGTGGCACACTGCTACAGTGCGCCACTTGGGAAGCGCGGCGGCGCTCCC
>NW_007726215.1:277256-286869 GCF_000696425.1 Galeopterus variegatus | reverse complement strand
TTTCACTTTTCTCTTTTGGATTGTTTTTCAAGTGGCAGAAGATATAGCTGTAATGAATTAAAAGCACGTCAGGCAAAACTTAAAGTTGTAAATAGGAGCTATAAGACAGAAATACTGAGACTTTTTGTTTTCTATGGTGCAGTGGCAACATGCACAAAACTGTTAATATTTGCTAGTTCACTGGCAGAACAACTCTAGTTTGGGGAATACAAGTACAATGAGAACAATGTTTTCATTCAACACGAAATTCCTATAAGGTGTTAACACCCAGGACCTTTCTGGAAGTGTAAAGATTTGCTGAGAAAAGAGAACAGTGGAGGAACACTAGCGGTTTATTAACTGGGGTTTTACCTGTTGACTTGCCAATGATGCCAATTTACATCGTCTACTTTGTAGAAATAATTGTTCGTTTATGTTGTGTTGCTTGACCTTTAAAGCACTTTTGAACATTTTCAACCATCTCTTAGAAGGGTGTCCTCCTGACTCTTTTTGTTTGTATTTTAGTTATTTACCACATTCCTTCCACATCACTAAAAACTCTACTTTTATCATTGTCTATTTCCTGGAAATGATATCAATTTGACCTAATTCTTATTAAGGCATCAGTGATTATTAGTGGCTTATTGTATTACCCCAGCTAAGATAAAGTCCGTAGAATGTTTACTTTTTGGATATGATGATTTTATCCATATTATGTTTGGTGTGTTATAAAAGGCACTTCTTGGCTTCCTTTGCTTCAGCCGTCCCCTGTGCTTCAAGCTATCCCTCAGCAATTTTTATGAGTAAAAAAGCATCTTAGGCACCACCTTGATTCAGTTATCAAAATATTTCCATAACTGACAGTTATTTTATTTTTCTAACAAGTAAATTCTTGTCTGTATGGTTAAAGCATGCCCACATGGTCCTTTCATTGGAATAGTTCTGTCCATTGTAAGTATATTCTTTATTCTGGTCAAGATAACTTGCTTATTGTAGGCACATTGAGTTTCCTGTTTTTGATCTGAAGGAGTGAGCACATTTTGGAAAATTTTAAACATATACAAAGTAGAGGGAACAGTTAATGAACCTATTTTGACAATTCTAAATAAATAGCCAGCTTTGTTCTGTCTAAACTCTGCCTGGGTTATATTGAAGCAAATTACAGACATTCCGTTTGTAGCTCTGCATATTGCATTGTGTATCTCTAAAAGATAAAATTTCTCAAAAAATAAAATGTAACTGTAATACTATTATCACCCTGATAAAACCCCAGGTAATTCCTTAATATCATGAAATGCATTTAACCTTAAATTACTGTATTTACTATAAAATATGAAATAAATAACAGGACCCTATTATGTAATGAAGAAAAGAGAAGGCAGTCTCCCAGAGTCCAGAGCATGCGCATACTGCTGTGCAGGCAATGGTTGCTCAATAAAAGCTTACTTTTGCTCACAGAGTTGAGGTATGGAGCTTCTACTTTGAGAAATGATTAATCGATGTTGATTTAGTGGCTCACTTAGTATCTTTAATGCTTTGTATTCACTTGGTTTTTATTCCTCCATATTAAAGATTGCATTGCCTTGTGTGAATGGTGCCCGCTGAGTGGTGCAGAAGAAAGCCCATGTGCTGCCACGTGGGACAGCACTGCCTGTATGTGGGCCCTGGGCATCAGAATTCTAATGCTTTGTATTCACTTGGTTTTTATTCCTCCATATTAAAGATTTCATTGCCTTGTGTGAATGGTGCCCGCTGAGTGGTGCAGAACAAAGCCCATGTGCTGCCACGTGGGACAGCACTGCCTGTATGTGGGCCCTGGGCATCAGAATTTATATTTAAATATCCTACAAGTCTTTCTAATGTTCAACTAGGGTTAAGAATGTTGGTCTTAGGTATACTATCTGGGCTTAGTACAAATAATGGTATTATTATGATATTTTATCTTCCCAGTTCTAGATTGTAAGTATAAATATAACTCTCTAATTCTATTAGCTTTGTTTCACTTACGGAGTATTTCCTTTCCTTTTGTTTTGTTACTTTTAAGGGATATTTATAGTAGTATGAAACATTCTGTCCACATAAAGGCTTATTGAAGAGGTAAAATGTTCTTACTAAAATACTAATTGGATAGATTGTTGTTTTGTGTAAGTAATTTTCATTTTCTTAAAATCAGAGTGCAAAAATATTTTTTTCAGGAATGCTATTTTATACTTATTATTCTTTTCACTATTTGAGTGATTTAAATATTCAGATGAAATTTATTTGTGGAGTAGTTGATTATGCTTTGGTCTATAGGTGGGACAGAGACAAGATTCCTTACAGTGTCAGAAAGTTTATAACTCTCAGTTCCTGTCGACACCTTACCTATCCCTAACACATCCATCCACCTATCTATCCATCTCTATCTATCTTTATACATATGCATAGTTATTGTATTTACCATTTGTAAAAGGACTTAGCATAAGGTCATTACTTTTCTTTGCACTCTTGCCTGGTAGATTAGTATGTCACATCTCACTTTATAGGAAAGGAAACTGATATATTCAGAAGTCTATTGGTTTATCCATTTTAAAATAGCAAATTAGTTGTAGGTGGTTATGGTAGTAGCCTGTGGTTTATTCTGTTCAAAAGCACTACTTTTCAATGTCACAAGAGCTAAAATTTTAAAAAATATAAGGGCTCTGAAATTTTTTGATTTCACTAAGACAACATATTTCTTGGAATTTTTTAATAACTTTTTATTTTCCTGGCTCTCTCTTGTACTGATGTGGCTACCTGTATTAGTTTCCTAAGGGTGCTCTAACAGCAGAATTTATTCTCACAGTTCTGGAGACTAGAAGTTTAAAATCAAGTGTCAGAAGGGCCATGCTCCCTCTGAAGGCTGTAGGGAAGAAATCCTTCCTCTCCTTTTTCTAGCTTGTGGTGGCTCCCTGCAATCCTCGACATTCTTTGGCTTGTGGCTGCATCACTTCAATTTCTGCCTTTGTTGTCACATTACCTTGTTCCTTGTATGTGTTCTCTTTATATTCTTTCCTCTTTTTATAAGGACCAAAGTAATTGGATTTAGGGCCCACACTAATGTAGTATGACCTCATCTTAACTTGATTATGTCTGCAAAGACTGTATTTCCAAATAAGGCCACATTCACAGGTACTAAGGGTTAGGACTTGAATGTATCTTTGGGGGGTACACATTTCAACCTCCTGCATCATCCTGCAATTTAGTGGATAATATGTTAATTTCAAGGCCTTCAGTTGTTGTTGTTGTTGTTAAATAGAGGACCATATCTGGTACCATGATGTAATTACTTAAAATAAGCTGTAATATAGTCATTAATTCTGGAACCAAAGGAAACTGTAAAAAAAAAAATCATATAGCCCATTCCCTTCAAGTGGAAGTGTGATGTTTTATCTTCAGGTTATTGATAAGGCAGCAAAAAGGTATCAATGACTTGACTATAATAACATAGGTAGTTGTCCAAAGAGTGATATGAAATAAATGTCAATTATTTGTCTCCTATTATAGAATGTTTTCTGAGATATCACTTTGTTTTTTCTCATTAATAAGCATCTTTAGATATTAGTACCTGACCTTGAGATGAAATGACAGATATTAACATAGGACTTTGGAGTTCTTCTAATCAAACTGCTGTCATTTTATAGCTGAGGAAAGGGAGGTCTGAAAAGGTTAAGTGAGTTGTCGAAAACCAGAGGTAGGTGGTGACATTTCTGGGTGGGTCCTGAGTGTTAAGTTTTGAATTCTATAACATGAATCTAATGTGGCA
This sequence comes from Galeopterus variegatus, assembly GCF_000696425.1. Lineage (NCBI taxonomy): Eukaryota > Metazoa > Chordata > Mammalia > Dermoptera > Cynocephalidae > Galeopterus > Galeopterus variegatus. Next base: position 283,106 of record NW_007726215.1, on the reverse strand, counting down.
AATTTGATAGCACCTAGAGGACACTGATGAAAATCAATAACAGGCTAGAAAATAAATACTAAAAGAATTTAAAATAATTTAAAGTCAAAGGCAGGGAATGATTAAATTAATCAGAAATATTGTTCTCTTGCCACTGGAAATGCAGAAAAATAAGCTCAAGAAAAGCAGATTCAACTTTGTTTTCCAATTAGAAAGTCTCACAGTAGGATTGTTAGGAATTCTCATGGAGAATTTGAAAAGGAATGAACTCTACCTTCTTCATTCAAAACAAAACAAAAACAAAACCCACACAAATCCACACCTGGAAATTTCAGATTTTTTTCAAAACTGTTTGTTAGCACACTTTATTTCTGGGCTCAGTTTGCATCATTTCTTCTTCCTCAAAATGTAACTTTAAATTTATTTTACGAGGAGGCACTCCTCCCCTTTGCACTCCTACCCTCTGAAATCCTTGAACCTGTGGCTCCTCAGTGCCTGAGTTTTATATCTGTTTCCTTATAAAACAGGACATGATGTATGATGATTTTTAAATTTCTGATTAAAATTCAGATTGCAACATAATATTCGTACCTACAACTTTCTATAGATGGATTAAGGTTCTTTGTCTCTGGAAGGATCCTTGAAGCCTTCCAAGAGATGAGGGCAGAGGAGTAATTTAGTATTCCTCCTGGCTATATTGACTCATGCTCTACTGGGCTTTGTCATGGCTTCAGCTGCTTGATGGATTTTCTAGCTATGAATGAACATCATGTCTCAACTCATCTGACTTCTTTCTTTGGGTAGCTTCTACATGTACTTTTCTTCATCTACCAGTTGCTCTACCTGCCTACCATTTTGTACAAGTGTATATTCTTGTCTACAAACTCTCTTTCTTACATCTATAGCCTTCCCTTTTGATAAATATGAGAATTATCAGCTCATAGGTTTTTGTTTTGTTTTGTTTCAAAATAGTCTAACTTCTGTTTTCCCCCAGGCTTTTACAAGATATCTAAAAACAAAACAAACACAGAACAAATAATTAACCCTTACTTGTTAGTGTCTGTACATACAAGTAGCTTTCCTTGGTTTGGAAAGGAAGACAGTTGCCAATCAGATAGTCTTTAAACCTGCCTCTTCCTGTTGCCTCCAGTCAGAAATTCTTAACATCAACCAATGTTTAAAATTTCAAGGCAGTGGCTCTGGGGGCTTCAAAGGAGATTATGATTATTAGCACTCCTTCTAGTTGTCAAACAGAGTAGCCTTTTCCTATACTTAGGGTAATTCGTTTCCTATATTAAGGAAGAAGTGGACATGATGGATTAATATGGGGCAATTCAAAATAACACGTATCTAAACTTTCTAGCTGGTGTGTGCAATGGAAAAGTTAAGACAACTTCTGCATTATTTAATTCTACTTTGTAGGGGTTAGAATTGATTTCCTCTTAAAAAGACAACCAGTCAAGAGTTATGCAGACCCCAAGTGGATGATTATGAAACATATGGACACAGATCCATATATGGCCTAATGTGCTTACCCTCAACATTGTCATAAGGTTTGGAGGAAATTGCTTAACTTTTCTGAGCCTCAGTTTTTATTTTTGTTTCTTAAAGTGGGACTAATAATACCCACCTACCTTACAGTGTTATTGTGAAGATGAAATTAAACCAAATGAGATAATGTATGTGAGGAGCCTAACACAGTGCCTGGTACAGCCTAAGTGCCTCATAGTGGTACAGTATTTCTTCACATTTGTATAGCATTGTATAATTTTCTCAAATACTATATCATTTGATCTTTCAAATAAAACTATGAAGAGTTCAGGAAAGGTGGTAATAGCATCTTTCTTATAGATTAGAAAGCTAAGTTTCAGAGAGTAATTAGTCCAGTATCATGTGGCTACTTGTGGTCAAGTTCTATTCCTAGACCAAAAGCATTAGCCTTTTCCCCACTTTATTTAAATTTCTAATTTCTTCATTCACTCCTTTAAGCTTCTAACTATAGAAATAAGGGGCTAAGGAGCCAGTGCTTTAGTGGAATTCCTGATGCTTTCAAGCAAGCATGTAAAATTGATTGTTTCTTTTAATAATTTTACATTACTACATTTATTACCTTAATAGTTACATTCTCTTTAGTTGGTGGTAAATCAGAAACATCTAACAAATAATAATTTCCAAAAAAGAAAAATTTCCACTTTTTGTTCTAGTTACTGTATTAGCCTTGTTCAAATATTCTTTTAATAGCAAATTCCGTATTGCTTCTGAGGCTTTTGTTGAAGAATTCCTAAGCATTATAGCTCCTTATTTTTTGTTGGAGGAATTAATTTTATTAACATGTGGCAATGAAACCGACAATTTAGGAATTATGAGCAAATAATGTAGCACATTGCTAGATTTTTTTTAAAGCTTACTGAAAGAAAATATTTCCAATAATTGTTAACACTTGTAGAAAATCTTGTGAAAAAAATAGGTGGAAAGCACTTCATTCTTCTACCATACCTGGGTATTAAAAAAAGAAAGATTGGCCCACTTATCTTCAGTGTAGTGTATGTTTAACTTACTCTACTTCCATATACTTCCTTCAATGTAAAGAACTTGGGCAGGTGTTATTAATAAAAAACAATAATAATAAAAAAAAGTCTTCTATTTTAAATAAGGATGCTATTCTCCCAGCTTTGAAGCTCACACATACTTCAATGTAAAGAACTTGGGCAGGTGTTATTAATAAAAAACAATAATAATAAAAAAAGTCTTCTATTTTAAATAAGGATGCTATTCTCCCAGCTTTGAAGCTCACACATACTCTCTAACTTATCCCAGCTTTCGCTCATCTGGTCTTGAAATGGCTCCTTTCATGTGGTCAGCCCACGAGCCGTGCGTACTGCCGCTCAATCACGCCACTGTACGTCGCCATCGTGAGGGTGGTTTGCATGATTTGCATTTCCTGTACTGTTTGAGCTTCAATGAGCTCCAAGAGCCACGTACGAAGAAACCACTGCCAAATAATGCAATGATTTTAGTCAAACCAGATGAGCTTGTGCTGGAGTCAGGCTACCAAGTCATTTGGGGATGGGGAGGTGTTGTCAGGATATGCTGTTCAAAAAAGGATTCTTCAAGATGTCCACACATGCAAGATGTGAATTCCTTAACAAATCTGGCTGCGTTATGTAAGGAGATCAGTTTTGGGAAGATAAGGCTAAAGGCTAACATGCATAACCATATATATGTTACTTGTAGAAAATTCAGTCTTTTAGATTTTAGTATTATATCTTACTGCCAATGTAATTATTTATTGTGACAATAATAGATTTTGATGACATTAATTTTCTAACCATACAGAATGAAATTTAGTTAAAATTAAATACATTGATTACTTGTTCCCTTGTTCTGTAAAAGAAAGCTTGTATTTTATTAAAAAATGATCGATAAGAGCTGTTGGACAAGCATTACAGAAATGGCATAGTAGTGGGCCAATGAATAGCTACTAAAGTGGGGAAGGCAAAAAAAACACGTACCAGATACTAGTCTTTGTGAAAAACATAGACAGATGGGGAGACAGACCTATATGATGCCACAAATAGATGAATATCTTGTAAGGATTTCAAACAAATGTTGAAAGATCCAGTGAAATTTTAAAAGTTGTTTTAAAAGTATGTCTCATGCTTATAAACATAGTATATTTATTCTGCTCACCTGCAACCCAACCTCTAAATTGTTAATAAAATATTTTATCAATATGAAGCAAAAGGTATGTAGACTATATAAAAGTACATAAATATTAAAATGAATCTCTCTATTAACAGTGACTTTAATTTTTCTTAGACTTCTTAGACTCAGATATGGTGTTATAATGCCTACAAGAAAAACTTCAGTAGAAAGCCTAACTATTGATTAATAATAGTTTCAAATATTTTCTATTTTTGTATACAGACAATTGAAGAATATTCTCTTTTCCCATGTAATGTGTACTTTATTAAAACGTACCTGATAACTTGCTGTGGATGCTACTGAATAGTTTTTAGTTTAGTACCAGTCCACTTGATTACATCCTACCAGCTAATCAGTGCCTATTATGCATGCCCTACAGCATTGTATAGATATTCTACAGAGGAAGCTTTAAAGCCACAGGTACTTCCTAAGGAAATCATTGTATAATTTATCTATATTAAGAAAAGGTAGACAACTTAAATGGATGAGAAAATATGTACTGTATCTGTACTAAAGTGGTTTTGCATGTTGTATGTATTGTGTAGTCATTTAAGCCTGAGAACATTTCTCATGTGATGAGGACTGAAATGTTAAAGGTCAGTCTTTACTTCCTTTTAAATTCTCTTTTATACTTTCACTGCTAATTTCCACTTTTAACACTAATCTAACTTTAATATATGACTTAACCCTTATCTAAGAATGCTCCTTTTGGTACTTTGGGTAGTCAGTAGATTATTTACCATTGGAAGTCTTGGAATAGGGAGCACTTTTTTTCAGAGTCTGAATTTGAAGGTGGAAAAATTTACCCTGCAGAGCTCTTTCAAGTATTCAACTTGATATGTTCACTGAGGATATTGGGATGTTGCATCTAAGTAATGTCAAAGATGTTATTTAGGTTATTAAAATTATTATTGCTTGTAGGTAAATTAAACACATCGAGCTTATTATTAGAGAGTTTAGTTTTATATAAATACATTTGAATAATGAATAACATTGTACCAACTTTTCTTTGAACATTCTTCTTAGTTACTTAGTTCCTAAGAAACTATTTTTTAAATCTAAAAATAAATTGTATTTTTAGATGCTTAATCCCATGGGTGAAAGGAACACTTTTTCCATTAGTTGTCTTTAATTTATTAAACAATTCTGTAATGTACTCTGTGCATAGATCATGAAAACCACTGGCACACATTTTTCTGACATCACAACATAAGCTTCACTCCTGTTGCAATCCCAGAAAATGTGTTTATAAAGATTACAGCATTAATAGTCTTGTGACTAAATAAGAAACAGAAGCTAAAGCTAAGAGCCAAACAGATACCTATCAGTTTCCTTGAGTTTAATCTGATTAAAACATGGCTCTCAAAAACATTAAATACAATGTCGTGTCAGAGAGGTGGTATATGATAGATATAGTTCATGACAGGAAATAGTTATTAAATCAGCATTACTAGTCAATCTGTTACAGAAATTTCCCTGTAATTTAGTTAAGGTTCCCCCATTTTTCACCTCTAGTGCATCAGTGTACTTTTCTGCTTTAATGTTAAATATGTAATTTTCTTTTGAATGTAAGGCAGTTTTCCTACTTTTAAATACCACACATTTTTACTGTTAACACTAATCAAGCAGGTCATACATGAACTAATTTTTTACTTCAACTGGGAAAACCAATATGCACAGTAAAAGAGAATCCATCCTGGTTATTGGCCAACAGTACGTAAGTACAACAAACCTAAAGGCAGAAACCACCTGGCTCCTAACAAGGACAAGCAGTTTTTTGAATGTGAAATCCATCAACTTGGTTGAACTCCAGATTATTGATAGCCATATGAATTTAAAAATATTAATTATTTGACACAAAAAATTTGAAAACTTCATATTCACCTTCATCGAAATCACATCATCTTTACTGTTTTCTTTGAGGAAGTAGGGATAAAATGTCAGTCAGTCTAACCCATATATTTGTAGCTAAACTCTGAGTACTCTAATTTTTTAACAGTTCAGAAAGCATTTTTTAAAAAGAAATGTTTTTACAAGGGAAGATTATTTGGCTGACTTACATTAATGAAACATTTTGGCACATGTAAAAGATTTCATCGAGTTATTACAACCAACCCCCCAAAATCTTGGTTTCCATTTAAAATGTCACCAATGTGGAAAAAATAC
>NW_007726215.1:258859-276888 GCF_000696425.1 Galeopterus variegatus | reverse complement strand
ACCGGTCTGCACGTGGGATCCGAACCCTCGGTGGGAGCGCCGCTGCGCTTCCCAAGCGGCGCACTGTAGCAGTGTGCCACCGGGCCGGCCCATTTGAGAGGCTACTTTTATCATATGCCAACTCCTTGTATGTATTGTATCTATTTCTGAGCTTTGTCTTCTTTTCCACTGTCCATATCAGTACTTGAACTAGTATTATACTTTCTGTTTTTGAGATTTTAAGATATTCCTTAATGTCTGGTAGGGTTAGTCTCCATGCCCAATTAACTTTTTTTTCCCACCAGAGTTTACTTGGCTATTGCTTTTTTCATTGTATTTAGCTATGAACATTAGTATCAGTTTGTCTCATTTAAGATAACCAGAAACAACCTGTTTTTTCATTTGTGACCAGTATAAATTAATTTAGAGAGAATTGGTGTATTTATATGCTGACTCTTTATATCCAGTGAGGAGGTATAGCTTTCCATTTATTCAAGTCATCTTTGGATTTTCTTCAGAGGTTGTGCCCATTTCTTAAATTTTTCTTATGTAATCTTATCTTTCAATGCTTGAGATACATACACATACACACACACATTCATATATATATATATATATTATATAACACATTAATTTTGTACCATATAAACTTACCAGATTCTCTGTTGTATAATAAATAGTTTTTTGGTTGATGGTCTTGAGCTTTCTAATCTTAACTACAAATACAGATAATTATACCTTTTTCTTTCTAACTGTTATACCTTTGATTTTTTTCCTCTTGTCTAATTCTTTTGGGTCGTACCTGTAGTACAGTGCTAAATAATAGTGATGATAGTCTTTTTCTCTTGTTGCTGACTTTAAAGTTTCTTCCTAAGAATGATGCTGGCTTTTGAATTGAACTGGACATATTTTATTGTAGTAAAAAAAAAAAAAAAGTTCATCTTTCTATTTTAGAAATAAAAATTTTGTGGATTTAAAAAAAGACTGTGAATAGTTGTTAAATTTGGTTAAATGCCTTCTCATGATCATGTGATTATTTTTCTTCAGAGCTATTAAAATGATAAATCTTATTGATTGATTTATTAATATTTATTTATTAATATTAATTAATTTATTTATTTTATTTATTTTTGTCTTTTTTCATGTCCGGCAACTATTTATTAATTTTTTTATTTATTTTTGTCTTTTTTCATGTCCGGCAACGGATCGCAACACTCAGTGTCGCGCCCGTACCGGACCGGGACCAGCAATGGGATCGCAACCCTCGGTGTTGCTCCCGCACCTCGCTCAGCCAGTGAGCGGCCGGTCTGTATGTGGGATCCGAACCCTCGGCGGGAGCGCCACCATGGTCCCAAGCGGCGCACAGTAGCAGTGTGCCACCGGGCCACCCCCATAATTACCTTTTTTGATGCTCTTTGATTTTTTGTGTGAATTTGAATTATAGTGTGGGGTCACATGAGGAGGTTCTGCTAACAACAAATTCTCCCAGTTTTTGTTTGTTTGGAAATGTCTTTATTTCACTTTCATTTTTGAACAGTATCTTTGCTGGGTATAGGCTTCTTGCTTGCCTGTTTTTCCTTGAACATTTTGAATATGTTATCTGCCACCGGGCCAGCCCGATGATTTATTAATATTTAAACATACTTATATTTTTGGGAGAAGAATCACTTGTTCATGATGTTTTACTCTGTCTTCATTTCCTGCTGGATTCTGTTTGCTAATATTTTATTTAAGATTTTGGCATCTATTTATAAGTGAGATTAACCTGTATGTATTGATCTTGTTATACTTACTTCATAAAAATAAGATAATTTTGAAGTTCCGTCACCCCATATTCTACAAAGTTAAATAAAAATGGACTTAATATGCTCTTTAAAACTTTGTTAGAATTTCCCTGTGAAACTATCTGAGCTTAGTGCCTTATTTCAGGGTAGGGGTAGTGGTGATTATAGTGGATCTTTCTTTGGGCAACTTTCTATCTCTTATGAAAATCTCTTTTTTTGATTCTCTATTTCTTCTCAGATAGGATGTTAAATATTTTTTTCTATTAAATTGTGTGTGTGTATTTGTGTTTGTAGTTCTTTTGTTGTTTAGGCATGTTTACTTTTTTTTTTCTTATTGGTTACCTTTGTATTTTTACCTTTACATGATAACCTAGGTTCACCAATTCTTGATGTAGTATCTATTAGTTCTCTCTAATGAACAATGGCAAAGTTAATGGGTTCTCACTTTCTTGTTCTTTGCTTTTTCTCTAACTATCTTATTTTAATCAACAACAGTGTCTTTCAGATACAGTATTTGTATACTCTTTAAATATGCATATACTTCTATTGCTTGATTTGTAAATTTCAAATGGTGTCCAAAGACCCCCAGCTATTATGGTTAAGGTGATAGTTAAATCTATTCCACCTTCAACATTTCTTTTACTTTCCCCTGCATACTTGTGTTATATTTGCACGGTCAGATCAAATAACTTTTATGTTATATTTTGGCACCCTAACTTCCACATTTGTTTTGGTTTTACTTCTGTGGTTAAATGTGTTTGTTGAAAGACTTCCGCATCTAACGTGTGAAGTAACAAGAACTGGATTTACTCTTTTATCTGAAACAAACAAAAAATGGACAGAACATATGAAAACATGGTTTTCCAGCAATGAAGGACTTAATTCCTGAGAGAAAGGAAGCAAATGAGGTGAGCCAGGTGATTGCCCCAGCTTAATGCTTTGAGCCTGGCAGACCCCTTAAGTTGAGGAGATGGAGCTAAACATTTGGATAGATAAAGAGAAGAATACTGGAGTGAAGACAGCTGTTGAAAGAGAAATTTCCAGAGATCTGCAGAGGGTCCCTCTAGAGTATTCAGATGAGTGCAGATCTGTACATGTACACTGGAAAACTCTTAAAGATGGAGAAGGGGCATGTGAGGAGGTTAGAGGGAATAGTGCCATTGCTCACAAAAGGCCAGAAAGTTGCTGTTTCCATCAGCCAGACTGGAAAAAGTCATGATTTTGTCAGGGCTGTGGTCTCAACTGAGGCTCAATTGGGGAAGGATTTGCTTCCAAACTCACATGGTTGTTGGTACCATATAGTTCCTTATGAACTGTTGGGCTAACGGCTTCAGTTTCTTGCTTGGTGTTGCCCAGAGGCTACCTTCATTTCCTTGTCACATAGACCTTCCCAAATATGGCTGCTTATGTCCTCAAAGCCAACAAGGAAGAGAATTTTCTTGCAAGGCAAGGTGATACAGTCTTATGTAATGCAATCACATGTATCCTGTCACCTTTGCTGAATTCTATTGCTTAGAAGCAAGGAGCTGGTCCTGCCCTTACTCATAGGGAGGGATTACACAGGGCATAAATGCAAGGAGGTGGTATCATGTGGTTGCTTTAGAGTCTGTACGCCACACTAGTGATTAGAAGAATGTCTTAAAAACTTCTGGATTAAAAAATGAAAAGAAAAAAAAAAAAGACACCGTTAGAAGAACAAAGTTAAGCACGGCAACAGATTTCTCATTGCAAGAGTAAGATAGTGAATCAACATCTTCAAAGCACTGAATGAAAACCAAAAGCTGTTCACCTGGAATTCTATAGCCAGTGAAAATATCTCCCCAAAGCGAAGGTAAAATAAAGGCTTTTTCACTGAGAGAGACAAAAAAGAGAGAAAAGAAAGAATTGAGAAGAGGAAGCAAGAAACTTCATTTGTCTTTATTTGGAGCATTAGCTACCCCCTCCCCTTCCCAACACTAGCTCCATCAGATTTTTGATTCCTCCTTGGTCATAATATTAGGTGAGTTATATATATCTGTCTATTATGTCCCCCAAATCTGGGATGATAATGTGTATATTTGTGCATCCCTACTTTACCGGTAGGTGATGGAAATTCGAAGTAAGTCAAAATATGTATCTTAATGCTTTTGAATAATTTTCATTTACTATACTTTTCCTTTATGAAATAACTTTATAAAAAGGTGGTGCTTCTTAAGAAGACTTTTATCCAGACATTAATTTGAGGGTTGCATATTTAATTGAGAGTAATATTTAAATTTTAGTAATTTAAGTTAAAATTATCTAATTTAAATTTAAGTACCATATTCCTTCAGTATCTGTGGGGGATTGGTTCCAGGACCCCCAAAACCTGCATATGTTCTAGTCCCTGATATAAAATAGCATAGTGTTTATATATAACCTGCACTCCCGTATACTTTAAATCATCTCTAGTTTACTTATAATAGCTAATACAGTGTAAATGCTATGTAAATAGTTGTTGTACTATATTGTTTTCTATTTTATTATTTTTATTGTATTGTTATTTGTATTTTTTTCTTTGAATATTTTCGATTCACAGTTGGTTGAATACATGGATATGGAACCCACAGATATGGAGCACCAAATGTAATTTAAATTATTTAAAGTAATATTTATCATGCTTTTCAAAACTTTAAAAAGAGCTGTGTTTCAGTAACAAAAATATTTTTATTTTGCTATGGTGGGTCTCAACTCTAGTTTTATTTGCAAGTAGAGTAAAAATATCTATTCTTTCTATCTCATAAGATTTTTATAATCTTTAATTTTATAATATATATGAAAATACTTGAAAACTCTGACGACACATAACATTATAAAAATATTTTTTTAGAATTATGATGTCATGTTAAACTTTGTTTAAAAATAACTGTAGTTCTGTTTTTCAAAATGCCGTTACCATGAAGAATGCCATCTTGAAGTATATATTTGTATTTTAGGAAATTGCAAATTTTCTGTATTTTTTATCTGGTTATTGTCCCAGTCTAATGACTCTGTTCCATAAATTATTTCGTCTCCGATTTTATTAATTTTAGCGCTGGATCAATTTGGTGCTACCTTTATCATGGTGAATTCCATTATTACTCTAGTGGTTTCAGTGGCTCCGGTTTTTACCATCTTGGTGAATAACTTACAGAAAATATTTTGTTAAAAAATATTTTACCTAAATATTGAAATGTCCAGCACTGTTTCATTGACTGCCTGTCAACCCTCAGAAAGTTATTGACTTTTCTCTTTAAAAAATCACTTCAGTTTTTTGCATAATTAAAATATAAAGATTTTCATTTGCAGTAATCTGAGTTTGGGCAGCATTATTTTGACACTAGTAGGATGAAGAAAGTTAGAGATTTTTGTAAATGCTAGAAAGGTTTTTAATATTGCCATTAAGGTGAAAGTTATGAAGTATTAGAAACAAAAGACACACAGTCAATTCAAACCTCTGAACACAGCACATAATGAAAGGATTCAGCTATATGGAGTACAACTAGGAATTCAGAGCAGAAGTCGTCTGTCTTCATGGAGGCAGCTGTATCTGACTCAGCTTTGAAAGATGGGTAGGACAGGAATGGACATGGAGGAGCAGCCAGACGTAAGAGTAATAGCTTATGGTGGCATAACATTTACAATTTGCCAGACACTGTCCAAAGTTGTCTTCATATTTTAACACATTCCATTTATTAATTAATAAGGTGATTATAAACTTCACTTTTGAGATAAAAAAAAACAAAAACTGGAACCATCATTTAAATGACTCCCTTCAGTTCTCTCACAGCTAGTAAATATTGGCACAGTGGTCCCACCTTATCCATGAGCGATACATTCCAAGACCCCCTGTGGGTGCCTGAAACCATGGATAATACCAAACCCTATATATACTATGTTTTCTCATACCTATGATAAAGTTTAATTTATGAATTAGGCACTGTCGTAAGAGATTAACAACAGAAAGTAATAACAAAATAGAACAAGCAAAATAAGGGTTACTTGACCGTAAGCACTGCAATATCGTGAGAGTCAATCTGATAACTGACAAGGCTACTAAGTGACTAATGGGCAGGTAGCATGTACAGTGTGGATATGCTGGACAAAGAGGGGAATCACATCCTGGGCTGGACGGAGCAAGACAGCACGAGATTGCATCACGCTAATGAGAACGGTGCGCAGTTCAAAACTTACGAATTGTTTATTTCTGGAATTTTCCATTTAATATGAGGCTACTTCAAGTATGAGAGTACTACAAAAGGTTCGTGGAAAGTTCGTGTTATCTTTTAGTTCTATTTTTCCATGAACTTTTTGTAGCATCCTCATATTTTTCAGCTGCAGTTGACCATGAGTAACTGAAACCACAGAAGGCAAACAATGGCTAAGGGTGGACATACTATACTGGTATTTAAACTTAGCTTTTCCAGCCCCAGAGTCTCTATTCTTGATTACTGTGGCGTTCTGTCTCTCATTAATATGATGTATTTTTTGGGTGCAGCAGGATAGATGAAGTTAAGTAAGGTTGAAATTATGTAAGCTTTGGAAAGGGAGGCAGAGGCATTCATACAAGGGTGCTTCAAAACGTTCATGGAAATATTTGTATTATCTTTTAATTCAATTTTTCCGTGAACATTTTGAAGTACCCTTATATGTTATCAATGTGAGTATAAAGTGGTTCAGTCTTTCTAGAAAATAATTTGGTGGAACTATATCAAGAATCTCAGTAATCAGACTCCACATTTGTCCTAAAGAATGTTGGGAGTCAATTCTCATAGGTCTCTTACATTTGTATGTCTAGCAAGCAGAAGGCACTAAAAGTCTTTTTGTTCTGGACTGTCTTTTCAAGGAGGTTGTGTAACAAAGAGCATTGGAATATAGATATAGTGTCTTTTTTCAGATGAGATAGCTAGTTAATTTACTATCCAGTATAATAAAGATAATGTCTCCCTTTGGAGCAAAGATTGAGCAAGTTTGCTTGCAGCTCATTATAAAAGATTTGGATTTCTTAAGCTCAGGGTTTCTCAAGCTATGATGCAAGCCCACTGCCTATGCATAATACATCTGGGCCACTCCAGATCACGCCTGTGGGCACGGGGGCGAACGGGAATTGACATGGATATCAAGCTCATGAGTTATCAGAGGCAAAAGACTCTTTTTATAATACTTAAAAGACACTTCTAGGAGTGTCATGTCTGCTGCCGTCATCCAGGACACCATGGGAGGCTAACTTGTTAGTTTTTAAGTAAGGCAGAATCTCGGGTTCTTCACAGTTCTTGACAAAGGAATGATTAGAATTATCAATAAAGCATTCTGTATAATAATTAGAGAGTGATCCAGCTGTCCAATAATAAGGGAATAGTTTTATAAACTATAATCATATAGTGGAGTATTAGTTTCCATAGCCCTTAAACTCATGTCTTTAAAAATCTAAAGACTTGGGAATGTACTTATAAGAATGTTAAATAAAAATTTTATTGTGAAAATGATGCATGTAGTACAAGCCCATTTTATAAAATGTGTTTATATGTTTAGGAAAAAAAGCTGAGATATGATACCCAAAATTTTAAAAAACTGTTACTATATAGGTTGTAGATTACAAGAGATGTTATTTTTTTCTTTTTCTATTTCTCTATTTTCAAATTATTCTATAGTGAAAAAATATTTACAATAAGGAAAATACACATTATTAATGAAGTCAAGTTGAGGGATTTGACATAGTACGATAGGCAGAGTTGATATTATATGTAATCTTGAGAGGACAGTATTATAAGGATGCATTTAAAACCCATGCAATTAAAGATCTGTTTTTCATTGTAATGTGTATATATAATATAACTGAAAACCATTAAAAAAAAGCAAAATAAGAAACCCAAGTCACAACAGAGGTAGAAAGGAAACAGATATTTTAGAAATTCTAGTTTAAGGAAACTTAATCCATTTGAACAAAAAACTAAGCTCAGAAAATCCTCTCCTTGTGTAATAAAAATGATTTAAATCAGTTAGTCATAAGAAGCAACATTTACACACTGAGGTATTGAGAGATGAAATGATCTGATATTTGGAGTTTGCTTTAAAATATTCCAGCAAATACATAAGGTGAACCAACCTTGCCAAAAATATTGATTGCTGTTGAAGTTGTGTGACGGATACCTAGGGTTTATTATTTACTTTTATGTATGCTTGACAATTTCCATAGTAGAAAATAAACAAAACATCAGTAATATACATAGTTCTAAAAGAATGCCTCTCAAACTTGGCTGCACATAGGTATTGTTTGGAAGCTTCAAAAACTTCTGATGTTTGGATCATTAAGTGGTCTTGGGTGTGGGTTAGGTCAGGTCAGGACTTTTTGAGTCTTTCATGTGATTCTGATGTGTAGCTAATGTTGAAAACTAAATTTCTAAGAGGATTCTGTTAGGTGGAACATTATTGTAAGGGACATTGAACATAACGATTATTTTTTGCAGTATTTCTTAAAAAATATAAGTAAATTTTACCTTATGCTAGTTCATGGGTCATCCCTCAGTAAAAAGTGAGGATAGGCTATTAGGCTAATAATTTTTCTTATATAGTTCTACTGAGGACTAGAATAAAATAGTGTGGAGACATAATTTAATGATTCTTTCACTTAATAATATGGTAACGTTTCAGTGATTCTAAGGAATGAATAACTAACACATGCCTTTCAAATATTAGTTGAGTAAGTAGTATAGAGAGGATAGTTTTTTAAAGTGGTTTTAAAAGTATTTTATAACCTTCTTAAAGTAGTTTTCACTTTTTATTGTAAAAATTTCAAACATAAAAGTAGGTATGGAAGTATCATAAATCTCTGTATGCCCGTCACTCAACTTCAATAATCAACTCATGACCAATCTTAATTTCATCTGTATCCCCTCCTTAATTTATCACCCCCCCCCCCCCGGATTATTTTGAAGCAAATCATATATATGTCATATCAGTTCATCTATAAATATCTTAGTATATATTACAGCAAATAATCTTCAGGTCATTAACACATCTGAGATATTGGTATTCTGTGTTGAGATCCATATGCTACAACAACCAATTCTGTAGTTGCCGAAGATGGTATGTGTTATAAAAGTAATGAATGTGGCTTATATTCTTGAACTGCAGAAGGATCTGCTGACAGGGCCAAGACTTTTCTCAGAATCTAACTTCATCAGTTTTGGTGATGAAATAAGTAGTAGAGTGAAATCTAAGAAACCCAGAGTTCTACCCATTAAGCAGGACTTAATTTGGAAGATATTGAGGATTAGAGTTACCTAATGTTTTGCTTTAAAATAACTTTAATTAGTCTTTGTTTTCATTTTGTTGAGAGTCAAGTAGTTTCCTAAAGGGTTTGGCAGACTGAGTTAGTCATAGTGTATTTTGGGAAAATTCATATGAAGGCAATGTGTTTAGAAAGGAGTGAAAACAGGGAAATCATTTAAGAAGGTATGTAATTTTTGTGACCTGAGCTGATAAAAACCCAATGTTGGAGGGTGAGAGAAAAGGAAAAACTTAGCCATCTTTATTTACAGTAAAAACTAGCACAGGATGGTGATGCTTTGTTACAAGAGGTAAGAGTGAGTGAATAATCAAATATGCCCTTAGTGCTACCCTAGGGATCTAGCATAGTACTACGCTTTTGGTAGAAAGGGTGAAGTTGAGAGGGCAAGGAATGTTAGGGGAAGAAAGTGATAAATTAGTTCAATATTATTATACTGAGTTTAAAGTAACAGAATGGTATCCAAGTAGGTGTTTCCTGTGGGCTACTGGAAGTAGAGGACTAGAGCTGAAGTAACATGAAAGCTGGAGACCTTTGTTTGAAGATCATCCATGAAGCTTAAGGATGATTGAGTTTTTATATGGAATATTTATTTAAGGAGGAGAGTGAGTGACTAAAGACAAATGTTTTCAGTAGTTCCAGTGGATGGGTTTAGGAATAGAAACGAATTAATCTACGATACTCCTACATTAAATTAATACTTATTGAACATCTATGTCTTAGGCATGAAAAAGGGAATGGGAGTTTACTGCATAGACAGGGAGGCCAGTTTCAACGCAAAGGGAATGCTGTGCCAGAGATATGCACAATGATTCATGAATGTAAAAGCTTGACAAAATGACTCACGGTGCCCAGTGCAGTAGGCCTGAAGTTTTTTGTTAATATGTACTTCCCAAGAGAATAGGATGGTGCAGAAGTAGGCACAGACCTGTGTGCTTGGGGTAATGAGGAGGAGTCTGGTGTGGCTGAAGGATATAGGGCAAAGAGAATGGCAAGGGATTTGACTTTGATATGTAAAAACTAGGAAACCACTTGGGGGTCTGAAGAATGTTCAAATCATTATTGAAATAGAGAAAATCAACAGTTTGACTTTAATATGAATAAATAAAACAGGAAATAATCGAAAAATTCATCGGTTTTCTGTTCTTTTTGCCAAGCAAATACTGTCACAGTAAAGTGCAGTGTATTCACTTGTGTTAATTTGTCTCAAAATTTGGTATATGACAATGTGACCAAAGTTAAGGAACCAAAGATTTTATGTGTATATTTACATTTGCTCAACATATTAATTATTAAGAGCCAGGAATTGGGAATACAAAGATGAGTGAATAAGGTAAAGTTTCATCTTTAAGATCCTTGTTGATTAGTTGAAAACAGATAATAAAAAGTTTATATTTTAGTGGAGTAAGTACAAAGATATGGGAATACCCAACAGGATATGGGAATACCCAACATAGTTCAACTTGGGTGTTAATGGAAGGATTTGGGAAGCCTTCTTGGAAGAGTGATGACAATTGTTTCTTAAATGATGCAAAGGAATTAGTGAGTGTGTTGATTCAATGAAGGGAGTGTTGGGTGGCAGCTACCTTCCTGGCACAGATGGTTGCTACACCTAATGATGACTGCTTGTTCCCTTTTTTGTTCTTCACACATGTTCAGGATGGCACCTGGAGGATGCAAAGGGGGAGTGACTATGGTGTCTGGTAAAACCTCACTCCATTTACAGGGCTTAACATTATTGGTGCAGAGAGCCTTCTGGGCTCGTGGACACTTCATGATCTTTACTATAAGCATAGGCAGGAGCCATACATGCACGCATGACCTATAGGGTGATTGGCTTGTTAGGTGGAGACCCCCGCCAGAATCCCCCCCCCATTTAGCCCATTTATGCATAAATATGTAGGATTTGAGTTGAATAAATGGAACTGCTTGACAGAACCCCCACCGCGTCTGAGTGTTCCTTTGCGAGCCGGGTTGGGGCCAGTGGCTGCGCTTACTTATCTCCTGGGCTCTCCCGCCCCACTCCCTCTCATACAGGGAGGTGGAGGCAGGGAGTAATCTTCGGTCTCGTTCCCTTGAGCCGAGCACGGTTTAGCTAGTTGTCGGGGCGCTGGCACGGGCGCCGACTCCCCCCCACCCCGACAAGGGAGCATGAGATAGTTGCATACCATGCAAATCAGGTAACAGTAGCATGGAAATAAAATGCAACCTGGCGTGTGTAGGGAACCACAGTTTTCATTCTACTTGAAGTTGTAAGTGTGAAATAGATGGGGCAGGATATGAGCTTGTAAAGCTAAGTGAAGCCAGTGCAGGTTGACATTTTACATACTTAATTATGGGCTTGGGTTTTATGCAGAGAAGTGACCTGGCCAGATTTGCATTCTAGATGTATGGACTCTTGTAGCTAGGATGAACTTGTTGGGAAGGCAGGCTTAGAAATAAGATTAGTTAGGTGGTTTTCTTTTTTTTTTTGTCTTTTGTCTTTTTTCCGTGTCCGGCAACGGATCGCAACCCTCAGTGTTGCCCCCGTACCGGACCGGGGACCGGCAACGGGATCGCAAGCCTCGGCGTTGCTCCCGTGCCTCGCTCAGCCAGTGAGCGGGCGCCGGTCTGTATGTGGGATCCGAACCCTTGAACGGGAGCGCCGCCGCGCTTCCCAAGCGGCGCACTATCCAGTGTGCCTCCGGGCCGGCCCTAGTTAGGTGGTTTTCTCATAATCCATCTTCACTATGTTGAATAGGGATGAATCTGAAGGGACAGATTTGAGAAATATTCAGAAAGTAAGTAAAATGGACAGGATTCATCAACAGTGTATTTATGGAAATTTAGGGAGAGTATGTCGAAGGAGGAGATGACTCTCAGATTTGTGGTTTGTTGGATGGCCGTGCCTTCAGGTGCAATAATAAATACAGTAGAAGAGCGTGTTTATTGAATTAGATGATAAGTTCTGTTTTGGACCTTGTGAATTTAAGCTGCCAGTGGGCCATCCAAGTGAAGATTTATGACAGACAGTTGAATATCTGAAGGTTGGATGTGAAGTCTAGGTTTGAAATCTGTATCAGGGAGCTGTAAATATCTAAGTAGCACTGAAAGCCTAAGAATGGGCATTCTTTTTAGTAGCAGAATAATGATCATTATCATTATGAATATGCTATGTGTATACCGAGCAAACTCGACCCAAGAACCAAAATTTGAAGTGAACTCTATTTAACCTTGCCTAAGTTGCTTATCTTTGAACTGAAACATACTTCAAAAAAGTGGACTATGAACCAAACCAAAGTCTTTTAAAACATCATGTATTTTCCAAAAAATATCAATCCTAGGACCAAAGTAGCATATCAAAATATCATTTGAACTGAATTGATAGATCATTTACTTGGAATTCTTAGAATTGGGTGGCTAGTGTATATAGGACACTATATTCAGTGCAAGAGACTTCAAAGGCTTTCCATATAATGATTTTGACAATAAAAATAATTTCATTTTTTCCTCTCCCAGCTCAAACACAAGTGATGTAGGGAGAAAAATTGCTCCCAGATGAGCTTACAATTGCCAGCAATCCAAAATTTAACTAAATTGGATCATCACACACTGTGTTTGGAAAAGAAACTGACAAAATGTTCTTTCAGTAGATTCTAGGGCGTAGGACTTAGTTAACTCTAGTGGCTCTGGTAAATGGTTATTGCCTAAAGATCAGGAGTAATTAAGTTCACGTGTAGAAGAGTTTTGCAATAATAATTTTGGTAAATGGCAGTTTGTATGATGAAAACAAAAATAATAGGGTAGAAGCTATAGGATGGCTAATAAAATAACTCACAGATACTGCTGTACTTTGAACTCTGATTCATCATTTAATTGGAATTTCATTGCAAAAACAGAATTGGTTAATAATAATGGTAAATAGTCTCAAAATGCTTATATAATGCTTATGATGTGCCAGGCACTGGTCTAAGTATTTTATACATCCCCATATCCTCTCATGAGAGGAGTACTATTATTAGTCCCATTTATCACATGAAGAAATGGAGACAAAGGGTAAGCAAAAAACTTGCCCCCAAATCACATAGCTAGTAGGTGGTAGAGCAGGTAGTCTGTCTTCAGAGTCTGTGGTAGATGTAGGTGGTCCATGGTAGACTAAAGTAATCTGCCATCATTGTCAGTTGTAGACCTGGAGAGTCCTTAAGAGTCCATGGGTAGACCCATGTAGTCTGCCCTCAGAGTCTATGGTAGACCCAGGTGGTCTGTCTTCAGAGTACATGACCTTAACTACAATCCTAGCTTAAATATTAGTAAATGCAAGTGTTAAGTGGTGTATGGATGCATTGTGGAGCTTTACAAAATATGGAGATGACATGATTCTTACTCTTTAAAAATAGGCAGTCTCTGGTAGTTTCCCAAATAATTTGCATTTCAATACACCACAATGATTCTTTTCATTTTATTTTTCCCTACTACTGTGTAAAGGCAATATTAGCACATATTCCTTAAATATTTGAAAGTAAAGGGAATTTTTAAAAAAGAAAATTTAAAAATGTTTCTTTAGGTTAACTATATGTTATAGTTATGGACAAATTAGGTGAAGAGATTACTAACTTCAGGAGATTTTATGAGGACTTCAGTGTGTAAGAGCATATGTAAATATCTTGCTCTTTACCTAAGAAATACATTGTAAGCAGAAATTATTTTAAATCAAATAATTCAAAAGGTAATAAGCATGTTTGCTAGTAAAAGTTTTATTGTTAACACTTTTTATTTTCTAATAATTACCTGATAGAACGTTTGGAAATAAAATATGAAAATCCATAAACCCAACAGCTGTTATAACTTTAGTCTTCCTTATAGACTTACATTATTGTACTAATAGTGTTTTTATAATTTTTCACTGTAAGAAGTTTTAAATTTACTTTTAATATCATTGAGGATCTTTTTTTATAAAAATAAGTAGAATACTAATTTGTCTTTTGGATAAATCCAATTTTAATATTCTGGATTTGCTTTGAAGTCTATACCAAGTACACATATTATAATTCAGAGGGTATAATTATATTGTGTGTGTGTTATTGTATTTACTTCTGTCTTGTCACCTCATCTTGTTTCTGTATCATTGGCTTTCCTCAGCTGGGTACAGTCAGGTTCACTGATGCCTCTATTTGCAGGCTAAGTCCTGCACGGTACCTGAGCCATTCTTACCTGAGTCAGCCGATAGATCTTTAGCTGATATGTCCTTCAGACCTACACCCACTGACTGATGTGACTTGGAGTTGGTTTATCCATCCCAGACCTTTTAATCATTTGCATAGCTATTTGGACTCCTGCTTTCTTTCAGCTGACCGTGATCCCCCAAGTCCCTCTTGTTGCCACTTGCCATGGGATCAGCCCCAGACCCTCACTTGGATGCTTTTTTTCCTCATCTCCCCTCTCCTTTCAATTGCCAATTTTAGCTGTCTTGGCCAGGTTTCTTCTCCTTATTTTTCTTTTTGTTCCCCAGTTATTCTGCTTTATCCTGTTGGCCTCTTCTGGGGCTTTGGTACCTCTTCCTTAGTTCTTGCCTACCCTCTGCATATTCCCACTCAGGCTTGATGCCTGACATCTGTATAAGATTTTCCAGAGTCATCTCCTGAATTCTGAGTGAAACTTCTTGAAATCTTTACTTTTCTGCTATATTCATTGAATGCAATCAACATCTTGCCTAAATTATGCTTTTTGGAGCCAGTTCGTTTGACCGGCACTCTTGTCTTCTCTGATGGCAAGTATTATAGGTGGTTCTGTTTCCTTTGGTGTGTACTCTGCCCTAAGACCTGGTCTCTGCCTGTCTCTCTTCTTTCTTTGTTGGCTTCTTTTGCAGAGGCTGAAAATACCCAGGACAATGTCAGCATGGTTTCTCCTGAAGGCAAATTACTGTGTAAAAAATCAAGAGAGTAAAATATTTTAATGCATGTGGTTACTTTCTTTTAAATTCACTCACTGATTTTTGCTAGATCTATTCAGTCCTTTTTACGACTGAACTATTTATCACTTGAAGCAAAAGGAGCAACTATCTGTGTCACATCCGGACATCTTTGTATTGTGAAGACTCTAGATGCAATACATGTATGTCTAGGTTTAACATGACTATACCACATGGAATAAAGGAGTCCATCAATACAAACTAAATTAGAATAGGAGTTGCATAAATAGAATCTATGGTGAGCTGTCTTCAAGTTGCTTCATTTATTCTACTTATTGATGAATTTTCATAACTTGCTCCTTGAATAAATTATCTAAGAATCAGCCTGTGATTTTCTTTATATATTGCTTTATATTTGTACAAAGATGTTGCCATAATAAAATCTTATAGTGATTACTGTTTTTACTACTTAGTGGGGATAGATTTTTTTTATAATGGTTACTATTTTTACTAACCAATTGGACTGGATTTTCATTTACAGTTTATATAAAAATGGAACAGCATTGCCAAGTCTGCTATAAAAAGGGCTCAATTATTCTCTCATCTTTTCAATTCTAGGGATATTCAGGCCCTTTCTTCCCCTAGTCATACATGTAACTGGTCTTAACAGTAACGTAATTAGAACACAAAACTCTTTTCCTCTAAGATATCAAATTTGGACATTCACTTATTTAATTTTAACCTCCTGATATTATGCTGTTCTCTTTCTCTGGATTATATGTGGAATAGTTTGGCATGGCCAGTTTTCTTGCAAGATGCAACAAGTGGGGAGGTTCTGTAACAGGGTACTGCAGCAAGACAGCCTCAGACAACTAACTCAATTAAATATGCTATTTCCATTGTATACAATTGATGTCCAAGTGATCTGATGATGTTGGTCATAATCAGAAAAAGCTATTGGTCATAGAGAATTCCAAGAAAGAAGTAATGAAGAATCCCAGTGTATTCGTTTGTTTTCTGTTGCTTACAACAGAATATCTGAAACTGGGTAATGTATAAAGAAAAGGGGTTTATTTCATAAGGTTTTGGAGGCTGGGAAGTCCGCAGTCTGTGGGGCATATCTGATAAGGGCCTTCTTCTTGTAAGTGTCCTGTGGTGACTCAGGCAGTCATCTGGTGAAAATGGCAAGAGAGCTCTCTTAGGTGCTTCATTTGCTCTCCTTATAAAGCCATCAGTCTACTCCCTGTTAACCCATTAAACCGTATGCCCATTAGTTACTCCATGAATGGATTTGCCCGTTCATGAGCACATAGTTCTCAGGACCCATTCACCTCTTAAAGGCCCCACCTTTCAGGTACTATGATTGGATTTCCCACCCTCTTAACACTGTTACGATGGGGATCAAGTTTCCAACACATGAACTTTTGGGAGATGCATTCAACCCTTAGAATCCAGGTAGTAGAAGAACATGGCAGTGGGGAGTTTAGTTAAGAGTCAAATGTAGACAGGCTAGTATTTGATTTCGGTTTGATCTGTTCAGACCAAATATTATTTGTTCTTCTACACCGTACTCAGAGGTCCCAAATTACATTATCATTATGACTAACTTAGAAGATTTCCAGCATTTTCTCTGGGTTGCATGGATTTTCTCTGGATTGTTGTCTCAGGGGTTGCTATAAATGTACAAAGGAAGGGAAAAGAGGTTGAGTGGTGAAGTTCCAGACCATTTATTCCTGCTTTACTCAAGGGTGTTTTTATGTATTTTACATATCTGAGTTTTGTGTAAGAATTATTTTGAGAAAAGTGGCTGCTTTAAACAAGTTTGCAAACTATTCCATCTGGTTATCACAGATAGAAAGACCCTGTTTGGTGCTGTCTCCTTTATCTGTTGCTGTGACAGGAGTTTATTCAATACCTGTTGAGTGCCAGGCCTTGGAACACTTTCCTAGGCACCCTGGTCATGTTGGGTTATTGAGTAATCACTGCTCCACAAACTTAGGTTTTCCCTGTTGTTCTGCACACAACTGACTTATCTTTTTTCTGTACATTTTCTTGATGATCTTATCTATAATTTCAAAATAACTTCTATGCCAAAGGTTCCAAAATCTGTCTCCAGTCTGACTTTACCACTTAATACCTGTGCGAGATTTGAGAGCCATCCTTTCTGAGTGTCAGGTTTTTCATTTGTACAGCTGATGTCATTACCAACCCTAGAAGGATAAAAAGATAGTGGGTGCAAGCTTGTCATTTATATAACTATAAAGAATACTACTGTTTTTATTGCTGTAATCAGTATCTTCAGGACCACATTTCTAATGTTTTCTGCAGGAAATGCTTGTTTGTATAGACTCTGATACCTTAAATTTAAGATATTAAACAGTATTCAGTCATTCTTTTTTCTTTCATGAGATACCATCTTCGATGTAATATTTTTAATAACAACAGTCCAACGGTCATTAGATTTCAAAATTTTGAAAGCACCTTTTAGTCCCTTCTCCTTTAGATGATACTGTTATTACATTTCTTCAGACTTTCATTGCAACTTGTCTGGATTATTATAATAATCTCATAACAGGTCCCCTTGTTTTTAGTCTTTACTTCTCTTAGATGTAATATACTGTTGTTGTAGGTTTTTGTTTTTTCTTTTTGTCTATTATTTTTACTTTTTGTTTCTTCCGTCATAAAAATATACCTGAAACTTCAGCACTGCGTACACATTATAGTTAAGACTTGTCAGTCTTGTATTCAGGGACCCCTGTAATATAAACTAAATCTGCATTTGTAACTTTTTCTTTTACAACTTCTCCATGAACCTATACTCCACAGCCAAACTGTTTATTCTCCCAACAGGTATTGACCACTTCTACTTCTGGATCTTTTCACGGGCTCTTCTGTCTGTTGGAAATGTTTTCTCTTTGTTGAAAAAATTACTGATCCTATGAGGCCCATTGAAAATGCCACCTCCACAAAAGTATTTGTATTTTACCCCAAATGTAATTATGACTCTTCTTTCCTGAATCTACTATCTCACTGTTCTTTACTTCATTTCTCAACTACTCAGTTCTTTATATTAACTGCATAAAATGCAGTTACT
>NW_007726215.1:238205-258045 GCF_000696425.1 Galeopterus variegatus | reverse complement strand
TAATCATAGCAGTATATATATATTTGGGGATTAAACAAATTTAGAGATATTTTTTATATATAACTCTCATAAAACTTCAGCCATTTCTTTATTGCCAAAATGCAAAGATAAAGAGCAGGGTGTCAAGTCCAGTTAATTTTTTAATTTCTTATCAACTAGACAGAATCTTACATATATTATATATATCATACATATAGTATGCATATATATTATGTATGCTATACATATATTATAAATATATGCTAAATATTTGTGTAATTGACTAGAATGTGGACATTTATGATCCCAGGTACTTGATTTTTCTCTTAAGTATGAATAGAAATTCATCATCTCCTCCCTTTCCAATCCCTCCCTTCAGACACACAAATAACTGGAAATTGTGCACTTCTTTTAATGCCCATTTCAAGTGTTTTATCCTTTAAAGCTAGTTCTGGTTTTCCTGGGCTAAGTCTGAGGTTACCTTCGTTATTTTCTCATGACATTCTGAGTATTTCCTGGCATTTACAGACCAACATTATGTACAAATAGAGGAAAAGGAAGAAAGGACAGGTCTGACTCAGAAAGGAAGACTCCATGCTGTGGCCTATATGTAAATGTCTTACATGGCACAGAGAGGTTTTCACTGCCATTATGTGACCTATGACACATGATCCTCAAATATGTGACCCTTGTATATAAGCAGTGGAAAATTAAAATAACATTGAGAGTCAGATGGATACCTGTAGTGAGTCTCTAGTGCATATTTATACCCATGTTCTAGCACTTTTGTCTACATTGTGTGGAGAGAGGGGTGAAACATGATCAGATAAGCTTTTTTTTTTTTTTTTTTTGGTGAACAGACTTTTCAATGTTTAAATGGAGAATATTTCCATCCAGACTTCTAACTTGAAGTTGATTCCGCTCTTGTAATGATGAGGCAAGGCTCACAAGCAACAACTGTAACTTCCTATCTATTACTGACTCTATCCTGATTCCACCTTTGTCTCTAACTGGCTATTCCAGGGCAAATAACCTCATTTTGTGCTCCTCAGTCACCTGGTAAGTATGACTTAGGAAATTTTAAGTTTTTTGATGTGGTATTTGATGAGTCTCACAATGTAGTATGCTAGGTGAAACCACTGAAAATGCATTTCAGGAAGTTAACATGTGGTGTAGATTGTGTTGAATGACCTTAATATTTCATTTTAGGTTAACATCTTATTTACATAGCGTTTTGCACTTTTGGTTTTCTCCCCCCCATACCTGTGTATATATTAGTTACCTTAAATAATTGCCCTCTTTTTTTTTTTAAGTTGTGATCAAGGGAAGCATATTTTAAAAAAAACAAAACCTTTTTTATTTTTGAAACTTAGATAAACATGTAGAAGATTTTTAATTTTCATTTTACTCTATTTGATCTTTCAAAAACTAGCTTTTGAATGATTCCCCTCTGTGATATAGACAGGGTAATTAAAATTGGAATTTTCACGCACAAGATTTAGCAAATCAATGTTTATAAAAGTTTCATCTTTAAAATAAGAGTATAAAGGACCAGGACACAGTCCTAGGATTCATACCTTTGAATTATTCTTTTTATATTGAGATGTCCTGCATTATTGAACATTTCACTCAAACATTCTTGAGTGCCTACTGTGTACAGACATTCTGCTGGCTTCGATTTTTGCAATTAATTTTCTAGTGATATGCTTAATTATCTAGTGATAATTAAAGTGATGTGTAAAATAGCAAAACATTGGGGATACTGTTATATGTGGGGAAGTATTTCTCCAAATGGCATATTAAGCACCAAATTCAGGAAGATTTTAAAGAACTGTCTTGGACTTGCCAAAACAAAAATGGTAGGAATAATCAAAACACAGGAATAATTTCTAAGAGAAGCATGACAAAAAAATGTCACAAATCAAGTGATAAAACAACCCAACAAAGTAAAGCATTCTGGGAAGCATATTTAAAACAAGTACTCATAAGCACTGAAAAATTTAGATTTTTATGACCAATTATAGAAATACTGAATACTTAGGAGACATTTTATTTTGTGCTTGAGAGTTTTAGTAGTTTTAGTAGTAGATATGATTCAGTAAAAATAGCAAGTTACCATATTTTTCCTTGTTAGCTTATTTGTTATTTGGGCGCAAAATATCTTTCTTTTCATGGTTGTCAGGAATAGTTTAGTTGATGTGCCTGAAAGCAGATATTATTATTATTATTTTTGTTGTTATGATTATTGTAATTATTACTGTGTCATAGTATTCAAACCTAAATGATGAAAATGTCCAAAAGCCACTCTGTGCTTGCCTATGGTTTGTTTCTCAGTTTGTGCTTGAACTGAGCTTTCTGTAACCATTTGAATGATAGGGTTATGACTTGATTTGTCAGTGTGTCTTTAGATGTGTGTAATTTTAGGTAGGGTTGGATTGGAGTGAAAATACAAGTTACATCTGTTACCTTGGGTCTCTGGTCTTCCAGTGTTATAATATTTAGAAATGAACTCCAGAGACTCATGAGTAGCATGAACTAAAGGGCAAAGAACATTCCAATATAAAATGATATGCTGCTGTTAAGGAATAGTCTTGTATGATAGATTAATCATGAGATGAATTATAAATTTTTCATATACTAATTATATTAGTTTATGGAGATAAAACACCATATGAAGTGTTCCCAGCACACTCAGCAAGTAAGATGCTCTTTGCATGTTAATTGACTTACTTCTTCAAGGCTGATGATCATGAATCCCTGAAGATGACAAAAATTTTTATCATGATATTATACATTCCTGATCTTTATACCAGGTTAGCACCTGCCTTCCCCCATGAGTTCCTTTTCTTTGGATTGTATCTTGAGTACATGATTAAATTAGGATGGTAAAACAGAGAACAGTGCCTGAAATATTATTAGGGACCCTAAGGAAAAAGTAATGGGTTAAATAAAAAACGACATCAAATAACACTTCTTGGAATTGTGTTGGGTGCTCAAGTAAGGTGGGGGCATGCATGCTTCCCAACTTGTTTTTTAATGGTAGGAATGAATATTGTATTGAAACTTTACTATAAATAGAGAATCAACCAGTTTTATTTCCTCAGTGTCACTGAGGAATGAGTGATTGACTTATTCATTCATTCCTTCATTTGAAAACATTTGTTAAGCACATGGGTAGGATAGGGAACAAGAAAGATACAGGCTTTGCCCCAAAGGAACTTAAAATCCACAATGGTAACTGCCATGTTAGGAAAACTGTAGGATACTAAAGAAAGAGCAGCAAATCTAATTGATCTCATCAAGGAATATATACTTCAATGGGAGGAAACAGGATAACATAAAATATTAGAGAAACACATGGAATAGATAAGTAAAATTATATAAAAAACCAGATCCTACATTTTTAACAGACATATTTGGTAACTAGGCCCTTTAGTTTAATCAAATCTTCAATGTATTTTCTTTCATTAGCCTATTATCCATTATCTCTACTTACCTACTAATAGGCATACTACTTATAAACATCCTTATTTCCCTGCTACTCCAAACCCTGATTTGTTTTCTCTTATTTTAAGAAATGCTACCACCACCCATCTGATTACGCAAGCTAGAAACCTTTAAGTCACCTTTAACCTCTCTTTTTCAATAACCAAGTTAGTCTTTTCGGTTTCTTTCATTACTCTTAATGTCAGCCACTTCTCTCTATCCCGCTGCCCTGACCACCTCCTTGTTGTTTCAGTAGGCTAGTTCCTTTATGTTATTTAGGATGCTGCCTAGAATGTATCTCCTTAGGAAAGCCTTCATTGATGATCATTACCTCTCCATAATCCATATAGCCAGAGCAGTCTAGTCATTCAGAGAATATGTGATGAATGCAGGGATGAGATAAAACTTCAGGTTTAGTATAGTTCTTCTTTACACAATATATATTTTTTATTTCTCAAACACAGACTATAATAAGCACAATTGACATAAAAATGTTGAATTACATTCTAATCTAAAGGCAATTCAAAATCAATATGGAATAAGTAAAAAAGTAGCGGCTTTAGATTCAGATCAACTTGGATTTGACACTCATCTCTGCCTCCTATTAACTGCTGTTGTCTTAGCATTTAACGAAGCTTCTTTTGCTTTAATTTCTTAATCAGTAAAACAGGGATAAAACATATCTCTTATAGGATGTTAGTGGTGAGGCTTAAATGAGATGATATATGTAAACAACCTTGTACAATACATGATTCCTTGTCTTCCTTTAGACTACTGATGCTTCTCTACTTACGTTCCAATAAACCCATAGTAAGTTGAAAATACCATAAGTTGCAAATGCATTTAATACACCTACCTACCAAACATCATAGCTGCCTAGCCTACCTTATATGTGCTCAGAACACTTACATTAGCCTATAGTTGGACAAAATCATCTAATACAAAACCTATTTTATAATAAAGTGTTGAATATCTCATGTAATTTATTGAATACTGTACTGAAAGTGAAAAACAGAATGGTTGTATTGGTAGCCACTGTTAACATATGCATCTGAAAGCACACTGGGCCGGAAGAATGTTTGAAATATTGAACTAAAATTAATTGTTGGATGATGGCAATGCTACA
Organism: Galeopterus variegatus; assembly: GCF_000696425.1. Classification (NCBI taxonomy): domain Eukaryota; kingdom Metazoa; phylum Chordata; class Mammalia; order Dermoptera; family Cynocephalidae; genus Galeopterus; species Galeopterus variegatus. The sequence continues at coordinate 253,454 of NW_007726215.1, read as the reverse complement.
GCAACAGGGTCATCAATTTCTCTCTCTTTTCACAAGGCTTGAGAATAGCTGGTAGAAGGCACTGGGGCATTGACAGTTGTTGGTGGCAGCTGCCACTGTCCAGCATTATGGGAGAGTATCATACCACATACCAATGCTAACCTGGGAAAAGATCAAAATTCAAAATTTGAAATAGTTTCTACTGAATGTGTATTGCTTTCACATGATTGCAAAGTTGAAAAATGGTTAGTAGAATATCCTGAGCTGGAGACCATCTGTATTATCATCAGCATTAGAATATTATGGTAAATTAAAGATTTCATTATCAAAAAGTTATGATGGAGAGCCAGGGTTTTAAATGAACTGCTTTTCCTCTTCTGTATTTGTATATGTTCAGAGCAACCTTCCTCATTTTGAGAGTGATAGTGATTGATGGTGTTACTTTATTTGATTCTTTACCTTCTCACTTTACTTCCATTGTACTTGGCTAATGAGTATTCACTACTCAGTTAATTAATAAAGGACTGTTAATATGGTAATAAACATATCGTGGGTCATCATATTGCTAACAGATAAAGTACGAACTTCTTTTCCTGCACGTGGGTACCTCCAGATCTGATGGAAGACCACCTTTCAAGTTTTGTCTGATTATTTGTTTTCAAACCCTAAACTTTAGTCCATTGTTCCTCTCCTCTCTGACTTATTCAGATAGTACTGATCTTTCCAGACCTAAGACCTCAGGACCCAGGCCTCCCCTGTCATCCCCAATAATCCTGAGAGTTTCTGGTTTTTCACTGCCCTTTCACTTTGTGCCTCTACTTTCATTCACAATCAATCTCGAATTGCTTTTTGACGTTTCTTCTACAGGATAGAGCTGTTACTCATCTTTTTAATTATTATTTAATGTTTCCTGTGTTTATGGCTTATTTTACCAATTATATTGTCAACTCTTTTAGAACAGAAGTGATATCTTGTACTTCTTAAATTGTCAAGAGACTTCACAATATTCTGATTTGTTGACTTACTGATAGAATGTCTAAAACAGATATAACCGTAAATGTTCATAGTGGTTTGTATTACCTAGGATCTTTTAAGAATCCTCTTAACAATGAGTTTCAGTCATTAAGAAAAAGAAAAGAACATGTACATTAAAAAAATGTTTAAATGTATACAGTAAAAATTTCAATTTATTTATAGGTTTTTTTCAATAGTAGGCTCACCCTCTCTTCATTTTTTGTTACAAAGGTAATTACAGAATATCTTTTATGGATTGGGCACTGTGACACATAACAAGAGTTAAAAGATTTGAGAAGTTGCTGGAATAATTTGAGAAACCTGAACTTAAGTGGCACCTTTAGCTAAAGAAGCTCAATAGGTATTAAGAAATTTGTCTCCTTAAGTATCCATAAGACAGGTCAGAGGGCTGATGATTACAGCATGAATAGATGTTTAAAAAGCAGCCTTTTAGTGGAGTTGCCCAGTGGCAGGTACTACCTATAGACCTTGATTCCCTGCCTTCTAGACAAGAATTCTTTACACAGTATTCTCTTGTACACAGTGCTCTCCTGGCCATTGTGATAAGCACAGGAAAGGAAAATTATATCGTGTAAAAAGGCAAAGCTGCCCGATTAATTGATGCCACACCATAAGAAGGCTTTTGGGAAACTGGATATTCTGTTACCAACCTGTAAATTACCCATCACAAGAACCTAGGAAATTAAATGACTACATTTCCTTTTCCTTTAGATAAGACTTCTACTTTATATTTTTAATTGTTTTAGCAAAGGGAAACATTCTGTTATGCAATGTTCTTGAAGGTTTTTGAACACCCATAGCATTTAAACATGCAGTAGAAATCTTCTAATTAAGATGAAGTAGCTGACAACTAAAGCAAATTGTGCCAAAATGAATTTTATATATGGATGATTAATGAATATTAGAACTCAGTTATCTGTCTACACAAGTTTTATGAATTAAAAACTATGTTGAAGCCCAAAGACTTTTGAAATGATTGGGTGTAATTTTCATTTACGTGTGTGTGTATATTTGAGCTCCTGTTATAACGAAACATTATCAAGACACTTTGGAAGTGATAAAGGAAAGAAAGTAATAGCACTCCTCTCACTTCTCATATCCAGTTTCATCAGCAAACCCTGACAGCGCTGTCAACACACCCAGCCAGGCCACTTGGCATCACCCTTAGCACTAGCATCTTAGTCCAAGCCACTGCCGTTTCTTTTCTCTTCTCCTTACTGTTCTCCCTTCCTCTACCTAAGACTCTCTACAGTCTGTTTTCCTTACAGTAGTCAAAGTTTTCTGGTATTAAAAAGTAATTAAAAAAAAAAAGTCTCATGACATACATAGTCAAAAGTAATAGAAATATAAGAGATTATACAAAGAAAATTTCAAAACTTTATAGATATACAAACATAAGCACCGTGCCCTGATTGAAGATATTATTACACTCTATATATGAAATCTATTAAAAATCATGTTTTAGAAATAATTTTAAATATGGTAAAACAACATGGTATTAGGAGTTAAAAGCAAAAAATAAAGCAATACAATAATGTATACCTGTTGCAAAGTGAAAAGGTTAAAGTAAATACACCTAATGTGCATATATAATTTTGTCACTTCCTTACTTAAAGTCTTTCAGTCTCTTCCTATTGCTATTACTATAAAATCCAAAATTATCTTTATTTTTTTTTCCTTTTTTTCCAAAATTATCTTTATATCTCACAAAGGCTCATGTACTTCTTCAACCTCATTTCTGACCACTCTTTCATTGAGCAAACTGTTCCAGCTTTGTCTTCATTTAGTTCCTTAACCTGCCAGTTTTCTTTTTGCCTCAGCAACTTTGTTTTACATTTTTTTGTCCATCGTTTAGCTTAGTACCTTGCAAATAACAGGTACTCAACATATACTTGCTAAATGAGGACCAAAATGCAAATAGTGGCTATCTCTGTTTAGAATAGTGATAAGTTACATTCACCTTCTTTGTATTATATTGAATAAAACATTTTCTGTAATGAATATGTATTTTCTAATTATCAAAAGGAAAAAAAAAATAGTGCCATTCCAGAGTTAGACAGCCTGTAGGTGACATTCAGCTAGTCTGGAGGAATTTAGAAATTAGCTTATCATAAGTAGGTCAAGGGTCTGTTCAGGAAAATCAGTTAAGCAGAAATTGCACTCAGGTAACATAGGTGGAAGAGTGTCAGGTTAGAGGAAGTTGGTCCCTCCAGATTGTGCTTTCCAGTACAGTAGTTCCTAGCCACATATATTTAGACTTAAATTAATCAAATCAAATTAAAAATTTAGTTCTTCAGTTGCACTTGCAACAGTTTCATGTACTATATAGGCATATGTGACTAGTAATATATGGACAGTGCAGATACAGAACATTTCCATCATCACAGAATATAATACATGACAGAAAGTAAAGGATCTAGGATCCTGGAGAGTAGGTATCAAGGAAGAGAAACTTAGGAGGGGGAGCAAAAGAACTAAGACTTTGGTAATGATGCTGAGTAACATGAATCTAGACCAGGAGTTTAGGTATTGAACAAAGTGACACAGCTAGAAGTTACTCTTTTGTCAAAGGCCTACTGAAGCCATGCAAGCAGTTATTAAGGTATGAGTAACACAGCCCAAACTGGTATGTGTGTTAAATTGTGTACTCTATACCATTGTGTGATAAATGGTTTTAGAGGAGAGGATCTGTTGAAAAGATTTCATGGGTCAAGAGTGAGATAGCCTAGCCCATGAAGGATTATTACTAGAGTGTATGAGCAGTGGCTGAAATATTGATACCTGCCCTCTGTTTCTCATTTTACTGTCCTTCCACATACCATTTAAAATATAAAAGTAGGCATCTTGATAATAAGGGTTGCGCTCCTACAGTGCTTAGGTATATTTCAGCATTTCTTCTTATGTATTAGGTAAATAGGGTGAAAGGCAAACAACTGGTTTATTCAAACCAAGCAGAAAAGAATCAAATCCCTAAACTTGAACTTTATCATGTTAAATTATTTTGGATTCTTTAAGCAAATATAACTCAAATTGAGGATACAATGTGTATTGGAAAAATCAAAATGTATACGGGTACTGCCCCAAATACACAGAATGGTGTACATGTGCTTGCAGCCAGAGCCATTTTGGTTACACGATTATAATAGCAGCTTACTTGTACTTTTGGTGAAATGGTAAGCTAATGATGTAGCCATTAATTTGAATTTAGCAGACATTTTAAATATAGGTTTCTTTTACAGAGACAAAAGTTGCAATTTAAAGCTCTTTGGTGGTCTAAAAACAGCTTAATTCTGTAGTAGCATGGTAATAAGTACTAATCCAGCTTATACAGTGATTGTAGTATGTCATGTTTGTGAAAGATTGCCCAACTGCTTTCTCTGGGTTTTATGTTAATTTAAAAATATTAAACATAAAACCTTACAACATCTTCATGCTGAGATAAACTGTTCAATTTAACTTGTGCTCAAGCAGCAGCTGTCAGGAATTATCTTGTTCCTAGTGGTTTTTGCTATCACCTTGTGCCCTTTCCTGCCTGAGACACACTGTGGGATGATAAAGCATACCTTGTTAGGATTTATTGCTTAAATAATACCTGAGGCTGGATGAATATTGGTAGCCTAGGGATTAGCTGCTGATTGAGTAATGTCATTCATTGCATTATCAACTTTTAGAAATTGATGGTAGGAGGCACAGTAAAAATTGCCTATGGATCATACCTGCATTCTTTTTGTGGGCATATTTATCACTTCTTTTTTGGTATTGTTGAGCTAAATATATGAGGAATTGCTTATTGCCTACTTTAACTACCATTTTACAAGTGAAAAAGCAAAGAGAAATGCTTTACTAATGATGGAAAAATTTCACCATTTAGAAGTAGTGAGGGCTATTTCAAAATTAGTTATAAAAATACAATGAATTTCCTTTTAATGATTAAACAAACTGAAGGATGTGTTGGTGTGAGCAGTCTCAAATGGTTAGTATTATGAAAATCATTGCAATTTTTCTTCTGAATATATTGCATTCTTTTATTTGGGATGTTTTCTTTGGAAGGCTCAACTTTAGGTTTGGATTCTTTGATTATGGATCAGCTGGTGGGTAGGGTAAAGAGAGAGGGAGCATGTGGTAAAAGTAGAGTGAGGGTGTGCCTTGGTTAAACATTTGCTGCAGATGGTCCACCCTGAGGATAATTTTCATGTAGGAAATTAACATTTGTATTATGGGTGAAAATATGTGTATGATGGGTTTATTGTTTATGAAATGTCAAATATTTTTTCTTCTACTTAACTGCCATTTAACGCATACTCCTTCAAATTTGTAGTTTTATAAAAATGTATACTTTCCAAAAAATTTTAATAGGACAATGGATTATTATATACCTATTCACTTAGATTAATCAAATGTTAAAGTTTTTATACACTTTTTAATTTCTCTATGTAAATATATGTATATTTATTGCTAATAGTAGCATTTTGACTGAACCGTTTAAAAATTAGTTGCAGACATCATGATATTTCATATGTAAATAATTAGACATGCACCTCCTAAGAATAAGGATATTCTCCTGTATAACTGCAATGAAATTATTATACTTAAGAAATTCAAGATTGATAAAAATTTAAATATTATATTTAGCCCATATTCATATCTTCCCTATTGTCCTAATTTTCTTTATAGCTCCTTTTTTCCCCTTCTAGTATCCAATCAAGGATCACACATTAGATTTTTTTGGGGGGGTATCTAATTATTTTCCTTTAATTTAGGTTTGGTTTTTTTTTTTTTTGACATGGAATGAAATTTTTGGAGATCCAACTCAGTTATTTTGTAGAACACGTTTCTGATTATTGCCTCATTACCAAATTTAGATCAGGCTGGTAAGAATATTCTCTTGGTGATTTGTATCTTTCCCAGTGCATCACATTTGGAAATGCATGCTATCACTTTGTCACATTATTGATCATATTAAGTTTGATTCCTTAAGAAAGTTAAGTTGGTGTCTATCAGATATCTCTGTTACAAAGGTACTATTTTTTCTTTGTAATTAAGAAGTCTTATAGGGCTTCATTTAATGCATTTTCTGCCTTTTGTGTGAAAAACATTGCACTTGCTCAGGTTTTAATGATTAAGTATGCAAATTAATTGCTTGCAATAGTATGTATGGTCAGAGTGGGGATAACAGAAGGAGAAGAGGAAAGATTCTGCCTTTTGTGTGAAAAACATTGCACTTGCTCAGGTTTTAATGATTAAGTATGCAAGTTAATTGCTTGCAATAGTATGTATGGTCAGAGTGGGGATAACAGAAGGAGAAGAGGAAAGATTACTCAATAACTAGACCCACGCAAGTTGCCATTCATTCCCTTTTAAGGAAAATATTGATTGATTAAAATTAGAATTTTGTTGTTTTCTCTAAGGATCAGATTTGTGGGTTAGTAAATATCTTCAAATTTCAGAGTTTTAAATACAAGTTTTAGAAAGACTTTTACTTGATAGCATTATCTGACCATAATTTTTCTTGTTTCTGTTAGTTGGGTATAGATAGACAATTTAAAAGATAAGTGCATCTCCTTGGTAAGACTTTTTTTTTATTTTAAGGTAAAGAGATAAATCATAACATTAATATGGCAACGTGGGTTTAACAAGGGATCACTGACTTTTGGTCTTATGTGCCTGTTTTAGCCCATGAAGCAGGCACTTGAATTCCTATTTATGATATATGCACTTACTATGTAATCATTCTTCTTATGTGAAAGGCTAGTGCTGCAGATCATGTAAACACCTGAAGTTAGCCATTTGGCTTGTCAGCAAGGGAGGATTTATAATAGTTGCAATCATGGTAATAATAAGGATGATACTTTGTATTTATTAAGCACAGAAAAAAGCATTTGCAATGTAAGTAAAGTGGTCCACAACCAATTCATATCTGTGGTGTAATGAAAGCAGTTCGGGCTTAGAAGTCCAGCAGTCTCTGCTTAGTCACTTTCTACCAGTGTGATCCTAGACAAACTCTTAACCTTCTTGAACCTCAATTTTTAGACTGAGAATTACAGCCATAAGGGTCAAATGATGCTACATTATGTCATAAAGGTGGCATTCTCTCAAAATCATGCCATCTAAATGTCTTTAACTGTTCATGGACTGTACTTTGTCCCTCTTTGTGTCCATATGTTGTAGGCACCTCATTAAGGAAAAGTTTCCAGTTCGTCCCAGACAATTATTACTCCATTCTGTTTGTTCCTCTAATGTTTTGTTTATGTCCTTATTATAGGGAGCATTCATCCTGGTGGGCTGTCTTTTTCATCTTTCTTGTTCTTCTTGGTTAGAACCTGGCACATAGCAGGCATTTAGTAAATGTTTGTGGAATGGAGAGAGTAGATAGGCACTTGTTTTCATTTATAAACACGGAGAGGTAAGCTTCCAGTTTCCTTTCTTTCCCCCAAAGATGAAAAATCAGCCTTTCTTCAATTTTTTATATTTGTGCCTCATATAAGGGATTTTATAGATTGTATATCTGGTGCCATTAGCAGTCCAGTAATGGAAAAGAAAAGATTTTTTAAAAACATGTAACTATTGTAGGATACTTTAAGGGGGTGGGGGGGATGCAAGAAAACATGACAGTAGAAGACCACACTAGATAAGTCTGTTGCATAAATCAAAAGGGTTTATGTCATAACATGAACATGCCATTCCTGCTTGTATATTGAATTTCAGTAGTTGGTTGCATAAAGAAGTAAAGTGTGATGAAACTGGCAAGCAGAGTATTCCCCAGTCAGCCTTATCTTTGTTCCATTTGTCCTTCAGTTAGAGCTTTCTGGCCTTTTTCAATAAAATCCATCCAGCTTTTTTTTTTTTTTTTTCTTCCTTGCATCTCAGTAACTGAGCTGAGAAGACCAATGAGATTCAGGGCTTTTATAGTTCTAAGCAGCTGCTTTTTAAGAGATCAAAACTTAGAATGTTGCTACATGGTATTAAGGCTTAACTATTGATGTGTCTCTATAGGGGATATGTTTTTCTCGGGGTGGGAAGAGGAAAGAGGAGAGAAGAGGAGCAAAGGATGACCCTTTCAAGCATGCTTGGGACAGTAAACCCTAATTTCTTTGTTTCCTAGGATTCTCTTTGCAAGCTCAGTGCTTAACCTGACCGAACTGGCTGCCCTTCGGCCTGACCTTGGGAAACTGAAAAAGATTCTGTACTTCCATGAGAACCAATTGGTATATCCTGTCAAGAAATGTCAGGAGAGGGATTTCCAATATGGATACAACCAAATTCTTTCATGGTAGGTATAGATCACTTCATTATATTTGGTCCTTTCCCACATTTTTCTTTATAGATAGTTAGCTTTTAAATCTGGAGACCTACTGTATACTTATTTAAAAAGCACCTTAGGGTGGGTGAAATGTTTAAATATACCTTCCCTGGAAGTAATTACTTGTGCTTCTGCAGTGCATGTGAGATCAAAGCTAATCCTTTTATAAAATATATGTAGCAATCTAATTATATGTTGAACTAATAACCTAACTATTTTTCACAACATCAAAATAGAATCAAAGGGTTGGCAGGGACCTTCACCTCTTGATTCCATGATCTATTGTTTAAGGCATACTTTTTGTAAGGGCAGTTAGTCAACTCTTATTTACCAACTACTTTCACTATAGTAGACTAAAATCAAAATAGAAATTTACAGATAAATGAAAATTTAAGCATAATGGAGCAAGGGGTTTTGTCCCCACACCCACTTTGTTTTTTTCCTGGTTGTTTATAAGACAGAAAACTATGGTAAATGAATCTTTAGGTGGTGGTTTTTTTCCCCCCCCTCATTGAATCTTCTGAAATGGCACAGCCTTAAAATACCATGACATTTCAGAGGTGATGTTCCCTCTCTATTGTTACTTCAACGTGTGTCTTCTGAAGCTTAGTTAATGAAAGAAGTTCATAACAACTCTGAAATGGCCTTGCTATTGGATCATGTTTCCATAACTACAGCAGTCAAATGGAATCAGTTTGGCAGTGACTGGATACATTATACTCACCTTTATTCACAGGTATTAGCAATTGGGATTGATGAGGTGTTTAAGCAGACCCCCCAACTCTTTCATGTATGTGCCATAGTTTAGTTGACACAGAAAAACAGCTATATAGTAATAATTCTGTGTTTTGAGCTTTTTGTAAATGTTTTCCCGCAATCACTTTTATAGGCTGCTTCAATTGTGAAGTAGCAGTGCTATCAAAATAGAGTGGAACTGCTTCACATCAAATGTCTCATAAAAAAGCAACCATTTTAAAATTTCATAATAAAATTAAAATACTTTATATTGAAACAGAGAAGGAAAATATGTTTTAAAAATGAAAATAAAATCGTTTTGTGCTTTATCAATATGGAAAACATTTGTAATATTCTTTTGATTTCTTGAATTAACATCATTCTTTTCCTCAGATAATGTGTTTATTACCCCTGAGAAATCACTGGGAAAAAAATTAAATCTATTTTTCCCTTTATGGGTGGCTTTAAAGTTAATGGAAGTTACACCCACTCATATCAGAGAGGAAATGCACCAAAAAGAATATTTCGTAAACTATCTTGGATCTTTAATTTAGCATAGACTGGATTTTTAAGAATGTAAGTAGTTGGGTCACATGCTCTTGGAAGGGAGATATCTAAAAAAAAATTTGGCTCACTGCCCGTCCTTTCTTTTGTAAAAGACTGTTTTTGCTCAAAGAGAATGAGACTGTGAAAGCTTGTACATGATTTTCCAGCATTGCTCTTTTCAGGCAGGTAAACTGATAGACAAACTTGAAGAGAAAGAAGTGGACTTCATCATCAGTTGGCTTCTTAATGGGAAAAAAATGGTTCATGTTGTCCAGAGGAAAAATAAAGTCCTGTTCAGATTCTCATTGAAAAGTGTGACTCCTTCTTCCTCAAATGTTTCTTTAGTTTTCTTGCTGACTTCTGCTTTTGTTGGCACTGTCAGATTTCTTTCTTGACCATGTAGCAGTTAAGGACTTTAAAGATGACTGACATAAGCACTCACCTTAAACAGAGGTTTCACTAACCCTCTGACTTATGAACACATGTCGTAACTATATATTATGACCTGTGGGTCACTATTACAATATGTGACATATGGTGAAAACAGACTAGCTGTAAAACATCCTTCAGCTTTTGATACATTATTTATTATATTGGCTTTCTTATTGCTTAGTGTTGTGTCAGCACTTCAGTGACATTCCTTTGTATTATCCATGTTGAAATCAACCCTCCCCCCCCCCCAAATTTGCACTGGATCGCAACTAAAAAAAATACTTGTATGGAAAAGCTATCTTTTGAGGGGAGGCATGGGGGTGACAGGTCAATATTCTTTCATTGGTTTTTCATTCTGCTATGTGTTAATAATAGTAAATTTGACTATCTCAGTAAATATGATTTAAACTAATACGAGGATTTACTATGGCATTTCTATCTGATAAGTCTGTTGTGTTTTGCAGTTCTGTAGACTTATGTGTCTTCTTTTTAGTGTATTGATCTATTATTTTTGGGGTGAAATACAACTAGCTGCTTTATCTGTTTAATCTTATAATACCTTCTTATCAAACCATTTGTATGCATTTCATTGAGATTCAGTGATACTGAATCATTGGTCAAAGTAAAGAGGGCATTTTTCAAAATAGTGCTTTATTAAATCAATTTTTGATTCATAAAGGAATCATACTACACATTCAGGTTTTATCCAGCTCCCTCATGGTTATCATTTGTGTTCATTGCTGTGAAAGAAAATGTAGGCAGTTCTGAAAACTGCTCTTATGTTTATTTCACATAAACTTTGTTTTCACATTTCCTTATAACAATATATTTTAGATTATTTTTGTTTTTTAAAAAAAATATTAAGGAGAGGAACACAGTCTATTCATCGAAAACAGTAGTCAACATTACATTTGTTTTATTTTGAAGGTCCATAGTGTTGCGGTATTTTATAATACATTTCTTGACATAATCAGTAGGACCTAGTGATATGGATTTCTGGATCCATTTCTGCTAATTTCTTCCACTTCTCTGAATACCCCAAATATAATGTAATAGTAAAATAAGTTATTTCTAGAGATACCTTAATCCTTCCTGTGTAGTCCAAGAATTTTAAAAGATCTAACAGTTTTTTGAAGCAAAGACTAAAGCAAGAAATAATCTTTAGCCAAATAGTGTTGAAAGTATCATGCCCTAGTATGAAAATAGCTTTATCTGAATTTGTCTCCTTGAAGGTAGGGAGAAGTATGGCAGATGTTCTGTTCTCAATAGTATGGTGTAAAATGATGTACATCACTGACATAGAAACTCAACATGGGTAGTTGGGCCACAAAGAAGAAGGTTCTGCTGTACTCAGTGTTGTTGATACTGGTTGAATATCCCTTATCCCAAATGGTTGAAGGTTTTGGAATATTTTCTCTCTCTCTCTCATACACACACACACACACACACACACACACACACACACACACACACACTGAGCATTCCTAATTCAAAAATCCAAAATGTTCCAGTGAGCATTTCCTTTGAGCGTCATGTCATGTTGGCACTCAGAAAGTTTTTGATTTTCAGATTAGGGATGCTAAACCTGTAATATAGAAAGTTCCTGGCATTGTGGAAAAATATGCTTTGATTTGAAGACTCATGTGATCCCGTTAAATCATTTAATTTCCCTGTTGCCTTTCCTCCCTGATACCACCAAGCCAACTTCCTGTGATATAATACTGATGAAACTAACTTATATATTAGAGACATTTTGATAGATACTGATGGGAAGTGAAGAGTTCTTTGTAAACCTGAGGTTCGGTATAAACTCTGAATAATACACAGAGTTCTTAGACATAAAAAATAACTCCAAATAAGTTTGACCCATCATGTGCATTTATCCTTTTCCTTTATAGCCTGGTGGCTGATGTGGTGGTATTCAACTCGGTTTTTAATATGGAGTCATTTCTCACTTCTATTGGAAAATTTATAAAGCTGATTCCTGATCACAGGCCTGAGGATCTGGAAAGCATCATCAGACCCAAGTGCCAAGTTATTTACTTTCCCATCAGGTTTCCTGATGTGAGCAGGTTAGTGTGTTTGACTCTGTTCTCAATATTGTGTCATAAATTACTCCTCAAATGTATAGCAATTGGTGTTCGTCTTGCCAATTTTAACTTCTAAGCATAAGCATGGTTAGAGAAGTGAGTTCTATCTCACCATGCTGTGACTTACAAAGATTTTAAATAATCATGTGCTCAACCTATCACTGAATGGTTAACTCAAATATTGAGTTCTTCCTTTCTTCTCTCTCATTTATTTGTTTGCCAAAGCAAAGTGCTCTGGCTTTTAATACTTACTGTTTTGTTTCTTTATTTGTTGTTCTGTTACAGAAGTTATTTTCAAACATATTTCTCAACCTTGAATTCTGCTTATGCCCATTAGTTTTTATTTATAATAATAACTGTTCTACATAAATCAATTTTAAATCTCAATGCTTGGATTACTTTCATTTCCATGCTGTTTCCTTCTATTTTTTTCCTTCCATTTTTTATTATTTATATTATCTTAATAAAGAGTTAAGTCTTCTATATTGGTTTAGAGATGCACTTAATTGCCCTGCCTCTTTCTCAGTTGCTAAGGACATTTTCTATTACCCTTGTTGGTGGGACCACCCTGAATTAACAATAGATGATGTGGCTCTAAGGGAACATTCTAGAATTCCTTTTCACTTTAGAGTAAACCTAGCAAGACTGTTTTTAATATCATCGGGAGTATTTCTCCCTTGTAAATAGAAAGTTTACTTTGGTGAGATTCACACTAGCTGGGGATGCTGCTGTTTTGTAACTGACTGAGTCCTTAAAAAGAGTCAGGGACAGCTGTTTCTTCCCCATCCCTGAATTGAAGGCATGGGATGATTTAAGTATCCATGCATGCTATGCAGGAGGTCATCAGCATTAGTACCCTTACTGAGTTCACCAAGATTTTGCTATAGAGACAGTAGTCCTCATCTGCTCCCCTGATGCTGATTTATTTGAGAGTCTTACTTGTTAATATTTCACTGAAGAGAAATCTGCCCCATACCAAATCAAGTTAGTGAGTCATAAAATTTGTTAGACCACCTTGCCCAATCATTACTTTATGGAGTGCAGAAAACAGAGACCCAGAGAAGTAGATTCTCTTGCACTTACCCTGTCATTGTCACAGACTGGGTTAATGTTTAGGTCCTATGACTTCTGATACAAATTTCTGTTTACTGGTCAAACTTCTTGTCATTATAGGTCATTTATCAAAAACATTTAATGACTTACTTGCTATTTTGAAAACTATAAAGCTAAGTGGAACTAAGATCACAATCGATTTTCAAAAAAATTTATAAATATGTGTATGTATATATAGTATGCATTTGTAGACACACAAATAAGAAAACTTTTTATGTGTGATGAGAGAAGTTTAACTTTTGAAAGATCCAATTGTTAAACTTTTGGTCCATCATTAGCTAAAACATAGTTACATATCTGAATTTTTAAAAATATGAACCTCATTTTTGTCATAAATTTTTAAGCTTTTCATGTAATATACCGTATATGCAAAATGTACATCTTTGAGTACGTAGTTCTAGCTTACCTTAATTATTACTGCTTTAGGATTCCAAGTAAATAATATGTTTTAAAATTTATTTTCATCTGATATGTTCCTACAACATCATATGTTTAATACACTTTTGACAATTGAATAGTTTATTAATTTGGTCCATATTACCATAAGGGAATTCAGCTAAATAGAAGAAGATTAAGAAATATTGTGACTAAGATAACATTCATAAACAAGGTATTAGCCCAGAGTATTATTTGAATTATTTTCAGATGGTAATTTGCTTTATACAATCTGGACTCATATAGTATAAGTGATTATTTGCCCGAGTGACAGTCATTCTGATGCTTGCAGTTTTAAAAGTGTATTATTGTGTTGAGATGTTTAAAAATACTTAGTAATTCCAAAGGCAGAAAAACTGAGGTGATTAAAAAAATAACAACTTTTGAATGCTTATATCTTTCTCCCTATACAAATATTATTTGGTCATGACAAAAATGAATTTAAGTAAAAACAAAGCAGAGGATATAGTTAAATTATTAATGTAATGTGCTATATGTAATATGATATGAAATGATATAGTGTATATTAATCAGAGAAGTGGAAAGCCATATTTCCAACAAAGTAAGCAAGAATTTATAGAATTGGTATCTGTTAAAACTTAGGGCATGTTTATCACATAGGTATTCAGTAACATTGGACTTGTGGCACCTGCTGCTACCTATTGCCCTTCTCGTCCATCCCCTGCCTCACTCCCAAAGACCAGGAAAATAGTAGCAAGAGAGAATATTATCTTGAAAATATTTCATTATATGTATTAAATACTTTGGGATAGGAAAGCTCTTACACATTCCATCATTATACTTACTCTGTTGCGTGTGCTCTCAGATCTTTTACACCTTTTGCTTTATATATGATTGACAAAACTTCCAGCCTGGTTAAATCCATTTGTTACTCACTCTCTACCTATACTCATAGGACTGAACATCACTAGAGAAAAACATCCAACCATACTTATTAGCGTGCTCCAACCTCATGATTTCTAAATTCAGATGAGCCCTTTGACCTATGTGGCAAAATACCAATTTTCCCCTTCTAGATAATTAATCACGCCTTCTCCTTTCTTAAGAAAACTCTACTACCAAATTTTCTCTAAATTCAGATGAGCCCTTTGACCTATGTGGCAAAATACCAATTTTCCCCCTTCTAGATAATTAATCACGCCTTCTCCTTTCTTAAGAAAACTCTACTACCAAATTTTCTGTCTTCATTCTCAGCTGATAGCTGAGAAAATAGAAGCAATCAGAAGAAAACTTTTGTCTGTTGTCAACACTCCATCTACCCAATTATGTGTTTCTGGGGTGCATATTCTCCATCTTTATACTCGTTCCCATGTATGAACTGATCTTGTTTTTATCTAAGACCTTATCTCCACTTCTTTGCCAAAACCCATCCTTCTCACCTACTCAAGGACTACTGTAGCAATTTTTCTGTCTCTATTATGTATCATCAGTTTTCCTCTCTTCTGAACCGTTCTTATTATCCTTTTTTCTGGACCATTCCTGTTAGCATACAAAAAGTGTTATTATTTCTTATATCTTTAAAACTTTTTTCTTTTGATTCCATTTTTCCCTTCTGCTGCTGCC
>NW_007726215.1:203205-235705 GCF_000696425.1 Galeopterus variegatus | reverse complement strand
AAAGTATATTTTACAATATTAATACCAGAAGATTAATATGATTTAGAGACTTGATGAGATGAGACTCACTATTGGAGTATATTGCAAAAGACTATTCTATGTTAAAGGATATATATTAGATCAAAAATTAAGGCAATTTTACTAAGCATTTCAAGAATGTAAATTTCACATGGAACTCCATGATACTGATGGGTGTGTAATGGAGAGAAAAAAGGAACGAATCCTGTAGCCTGTTGAACTAGATGCTGGAGAAAGTCAATATTTTTATACTGTAGCTGTGATAAAGGCAAAGCCTAGCAGAAGTAGGAGAATTTTAAATATCCAGACCTTTGTGCAAGTCTCAGTATTGCAAAGTTAGAAAATCTGCAGCTTGCTTTCTGACAATTTCATCTTTAGAAGGTAGAGATCATCATAACAGCCAATCTTTATTGATTCTTTCTTTATGCCCTGCATTGTACTAAGCATATTATACGTACTTCAGCATTTTGTCTTTCCAACAACTCTGAAAGATAATTCCCATTTATAGTTGAAGAAACTCAGGCATAGAGAATCTAAGTAACTTTCTGCCCATGGTCACACAGTAAAGATAGAACTAGAAATCAAATTCATTTTACCCTGTTTTAGAACCCAGACTCCTAATGGTCTTGCTATACTGCCTCTCGCACAAAAAGAAGCTCTGTTTCTGAGTACTTGATTTTGACTAGTGAAGAACAAATGATTTATAAAAGAAATAATAGAAAGTTTGAGTGAAAGTAAGCATGTCATGGTAATGCTATGAAAGAAAGGACTTGGGGCTTTAGAAAGGAAACTTTTAAAAGGTAAAAGTTGTAAAAGAGAATACACCTCAAGTGAAAGGAGAAATTTTAAGAAAGAATTCTGATAGTAAAATTGAAAATGGGCCTAATGAAGCAGAATAAGAGGAATATTCTCAAGAAACAGCTCACACCATAATCTCATGTGTAGGAAGCCAGTTTTTTTTTTTTTTCTTTCCTATTTTTAGTTATCTCTCATTTACCCAAACTCTCTTGCTTTCCAGCTTAGTTTAGAGCATGAAACCTGTCTTACAGGGCAGTAGCTGACCCATCACATTAGGTGTTATGGATGGAGTAGAGTGCAGCTGCATAGCTTCAGACTCCTTCCATCTGTCTCTCCTACAGGATTTGGTACTGAAGGAATATCATGATTTTCATATAACTAGATTATCCCCGCTCCCAATGAATTGCACCATATAAGATTGTATTGTAGAAGTGCAGTGAATTACTAAGTGGCATTCCTTACCCTTGAAAGAGATTGTGGCTTCCCACGGAATTCCATCAGGGAGCCATGAATAATGTGTATCAAAGTGGATACCATCTTCTTCTAATAGTATTTTAGTTGTATTAAAGGTGAAGAGAGACAAATGCTCAGGCTGGGAAGGCTGATGCTTGTGTATATTTATCACTTGCCTGTCTTCTCTATCCCATTATATTGTGAAAAGAATTTAGATTTCTTCATTGTGGTTGTACTTAATAAATGTGAAAAGATCAAATGTGTATGTTTCCTGTGGACACCTTAAAAAACCACCCACTTATTTATTTTTTAATGAGAGGATGAATGGATGCTATATTAGGAGTTTAAGTTTGGACTTTGAGCAAATTGAAACAACTGTACCTTAGATTGAGTAATATATGCTTTATCTGGGTTTCAGGTCCAACTTAGTCACATGGAGAACATTTGGTGTCAACCTTGCTGTGATCGTAAGGACAGAATTTCATGTATTTCTGTGAATATTTCACTGTCTGTTCCTGTTTTCTACCATACTGGATTGTCAGAGTTGCCATAGAGTAAACAAGAGTATTTTTATTTCACAATAAATTTTACATCCCTGGAATAGGGATTATATAGAGAACATGTCTGCTTTCCTGTTTCCTACATTTTTGACAGTAAAGGAGAAAGGGAAAAGATGCTGGTCATTTGAGGTAGTCTCATTTATTGAAAGCTTAGGGATTTCTTTACATGTTTCTGTCTACCTTGTCTATGTAGCTGCAATGTAAAGCCAAAACAGAGGTTTGTGGACTTTGCCTAACTAACTTAGAAACAAAAATGGGGAATTTTAAAAACAGTGTGAAAACTTTAAATGAAAACTCCCAGGCTGTGCAAACAAAGGCAAGGAGCCTAAGGGCTTTTTGAAGAATTCTTATGAAAGAAAACACTATTTTACATTGCAAAGGAGATGCGTCAGAAAACAACAGCAGACCTGTAATTTGAGAATTTGTGGACTGATAGGACAGAAGGCAGCTCCCATGCCTCCCCACTGAAAATTTCTTGTTTTCTGCCATCAAGTTATGCTTTTGGGGCAGTTACCAGAATACACCTTAATCTCCTTACCACATGTGGTCATACTTCTCAGATACTTTGAGAAAATATTAATGTTAGACATATTAGTGAAACTACTGCATTTGCTCTATGAAATAATGAAAAGGGTTTGTCTTCTTGAACATTAATCTAGGCCTAAAGTAGAAGAAAAGTTTTGAATTTACAAATTTAAACATATGTATATTTGCTAACAATTATTTTGGCTCTTCCAAATTAGTGCAAAAATGTATTTTCTTTGAATGTCATTTAAAAAAAATTATAAAATCACTGTATGAAAAAACCCTTTTTGATAAATTATTCCAATGTTTAGCACTACTCACTGTCAAGAAATCTCCTTTATATCTAATACAAATCTTCCATGCTGCATTAGATCATAACCATCTTACATTTACTATCCTTGTTAAGGGAAGAGTCAGTTTGGTTGTCAGCATTTATATATATAAATATAAAGTCCCGGGCCGGCCCGGTGGCGCACTGGATAGTGCGCCGCTTGGGAAGCGCGGCAGCGCTCCCGTCCGAGGGTTCGGATCCCATATACAGACCGGTTCCCGCTCACTGGCTGAGCGAGGCGCGGGAGCAACACCGAGGGTTGCGATCCCGTTGCCGGTCCCCGGTCCGGTACAGGGGCAACACTGAGGGTTGCGATCCGTTGCTGGACACGGAAAAAAGACAAAAAGACAAAAATAAAAATAAAAAAATAAAAATAAAAATAAATATAAAGTCCCTTTGTTGGCCTGAAGTTATGAAGAACAAACTCTTGTTTACTCAAAATGTATTTTTTAATGAAATTAGTATTCATATTAATGCTTAATTACAACAGTTAGATTTCTGCTCTCTACAATTCAGCAATAACTTCACCAAAAAGAAGTGCTCTGAATTCAGCAGCAACAACAAAAACGGTGCTTTTCACCATAGGATTAAACCCCTGCTGTCCTCAAGTATAGAGAACATTTCCTTGATTTTACATCAAAGACTTGATGTTCATTTTTTCTTGTAGGTTCTTGTAGTCCTGTCCTAAGAAATCTGGGAGGTATGAAGCAAAGGCCACAGATGACTGTATAGAGAAATAACTATAAATCAGAGAATAAAGAAGGATGCTTCAAAAAGTTCATAGAAATATTTGTATTAGCTTTTAATTCTGTTTTCCTACAAACTTTTGGAAGTGTCCTTTTACTCTTCTAGGGGCATCAGCCCCAAGGGTGTCATGGAGCAAGACTACTACCAAATGAGGGTGAATGTCAATTCAACAGACTCAAAACCACAGTAGCGGGGAATTTAGCAAAAGGTCCATTTAGGCTCGTTTCCCTTTATCAGGCTCAGGGGTCATCACTGAGCTTCCCATAGCCCAGTGACTGAGCATCAGTGTAGGGCCATCAAGGCAAGAACAAATTTGATGTTATATACTCTATTCATTAAATGAAGGCTATGTACAATGCATGTTAGAAAGATTTCAGGTACATTACTTTGATATTGATTAAGCTTTAAAACAGTAACTTATTCCAATCATTCCATTTTCAGTAATGCTAAATAAAAGATCTAAGTTTGGCTTCTACCACTTACTACCACTGTTCAGCCTAAGCCAATTCACTTAATCTCCCAGAGCTTCAGTTTCCCTATTTGTAAGATAGAAATTGAAATAGCACCCACCTCTTAGGTTTATTATGAGGATCACGATAACAGTCATGTGCTGCATAACAATGTTTCTTTTTTTTTTGTCTTTTGTCTTTTTTCCGTGTCCGGCAACGGATCGCAACCCTCAGTGTTGCCCCCGTACCGGACCGGGGACCGGCAACGGGATTGCAAACCTCGGTGTTGCTCCCGCGCCTCGCTCAGCCAGTGAGCGGGAACCGGTCTGTATGTGGGATCCGAACCCTCGGGCGGGAGCGCCGCCGTGCTTCCCAAGCGGCGCACTATCCAGTGCGCCACCGGGCCGGCCCCTAACGATGTTTCTTTTAATGACAGATCACATGTATGACTGTGATCCCGTAAGATTATAATGGCAATACCATATAGCCTCTGTGTGTAGTAGGCTATACCATCTAGATTTGTGTAACTACCCTATGATGTTCACACAATGATAAAAATCACCTAAGGATGTATTTCTCAGAACTTACAGCTGTCATTAAGCAATGTGTGACTGTAATTTTTGTAATGTGCTGACTGAGCACACCACCTATAACATAACAAGTTTTCAGTAAATGTTAGTGGCTTTATTAATACTCTTCTCATCACCATTTTCATTATCAATTGACAGGCTTTTTGACAAGCTCCATTCAACATAACTCCAACCTCAAAAGTAAGGGGGGGGGACAAAATTCTGAAAGCTCTAGTGGTTCTTCTGTAGAACACCTAAAGATCTAAAGTTTACCACTAATTGAAATGTATAAATAAGGGTAGGGATTGTCTTATACCCTGTCCATCCATATGATAGCAGCTAAACAGTATAATTTAGCAGTGTGAGTACTGTGTCATATGACGTGAAAAGTCACATGTACTGCTGTCTATATCTGGTTGGTACCTGTTATATGTACACATTCTATGCTGTTGGTAAATGATGATAACTGGAGTGCTCAATACAGAAGTAATTTTAGTTGTTCAGTGTTCTATTTAAGAATTCTGGGAAATGTTCTAGAAAGTTTGCCATTAAAAAAATAACAATGTACCATTGAACAATAAGCTATCAGAATAATCTCTCACCCAGAATGGCTCATTTTCTATGAAATTTCAGATAAAAGAGTACTACATAGAAATTCTTTAAAAATATGCTTCATAGTAGTTAGATGCAATAAAACATACTTAACAGTAACTTAATTCTTTTAGGGTTTATATATGCCATTGTTCACCCAACATCTATTAAAAGCTTACTGTTTATGTGGTAAATACAAGATATTCTCAAGTGTAAAAATAAATAAAACAGAGTCCTTAATCTTTCAGTTAAGAACTGTGTAGGAATAATAGGCATACTCAGTTGACTTTAAGTACAAGATAGAAAAAACTATGTGCTTTTTATTGATTAGTTGTTATCGGCATTTGAGCTGGGCATTAAAGACTGAGCTTTGGGCTAATAATAATGGCCATCATTTATCAAGTGCCTTTTCTGGGCATACATTTTATATATATTATTTGTCATCTTTACCAAACCCCTGCAAGGTAGGTACTATTATCATCATTTTGCAAGTGAGAAAACCAAGGTTCAGAAGGTTATCAGAAGGTTAAGTTTGCCGGAAATCCTACAGCTACCCAAATTTTCTGGCTTTAATATATGCTTTTATTAATGCCATGTTATTTCTTGCTATTTGAGAAAGGGAGATGGGTTTGAATGACTGAGAGAGCACATGAAGAGAGAGAAGAGAGCAGGTGCACAGATTTGTGGTGGTGAGTGATCATTGGATCTAGAAGAGATTAATTACCTTTGACTGAGTTGTGTGAAGAGGTGGTAAGACTAGAGATGGGAATTAAGGCTGAGGAATTTGGATTTGGACCTATAGTCATTTGGGAGCCACTGTTATATTATGAAATGGGGAATTTGGTATTGATACATAGAATATTGATAGGAAGGAAAATAGGAAGCATAGAAACAAGTGAAGAAAACTTAGATTAGGTGATTGATGACTTTAGGGAAGTGGCATACAGATGAGAAAGAGGAAATATACATAAATACATTGGTTGTAGACTTGGCAAGTTGATGTGGCAACTTACTGTATGGAGGAGTGTCAGGGATGATCTATAATGGCTGGTACAGTATCTGTGCTATTTGAATTAAGAAACAGATTTGCTAGTGTAAAGATCATGAATTCATAACTGTGCATACTGAGTCTGAGATGTTGGAGACTTATTTAGATGGAGCTGACCAGTGGGAAGTATCCTCTCTTGCCTCAGTATCATCATTTAAAATTTAGCATAATTTGTTAAATTGACTTGCATTTGCAAAAGTTTTGGTTAGATTGCTCTTTTCTTTGACATACTTGATACTGCTCAAATTATTTTTTCCAAATAAATCCAAGATGTGTTTCTTGTCATTTGTTAGTATCTCATAAAAATTGAGTGCAAAATTTGTGAAAACATCAGATATTTTTAAACCTTTATTTCTGGGTAAGCAGGAGTGTATTGAATTACTCTTCTCTTTGTCTTCTCAGAGCTCAGTAACTAAATCACTTTCAGTCCCTTTGGATAGGGAATCGTGAGACCAAGTCCTGTATGATCATAGGGCATTATGGTATAGTGCCTAAGAAAATTGACTTTGATGTCAGACAGAGCTATGTTTCAAAACCACGTCTTCTTCTAACTGGCTGGCTGGTGTTAAGAAAGTTGCTTGACCTTTCCACATCTTTTTTTTTTTTTTCTGATCTTTAAAGTAGGGGGAGTAATATCAGTTTCACTGGGTTGTTGTACGAATGAAATGAGGTACTGTATATGAGGTACTTGGTAAAATGCCTGAAGTATATAGTGAGCATTAAATAAATGGTTGTCGTTATTGTCTTTAATTTGTGTGTTCTCAAAATATCCTTTGTGCTTTTAATGACATATATGTAATTTCTTTAATTTTCTGTAGAGCCAGAACTGTGCCTAAAATAGTAATCCTGTATGACTTGATTAATTTTAAGAGCATCAGATGATGTTTGCTTTATATCAACTTCTGTCTTGTTTTTTTTTTTTTAAAAAAAAAAAAACAGTGTTGCTTGCTGTAGTACTGACTTTCCTTTACCATGCTGGACTGGGTGTGAAAATTCTTCTTAGAAATATTACTAAAAGAAATAAAACAGTGTTGCTTGCTCTAGTACTGACTTTCCTTTACCATGCTGGACTGGGTGTGAAAATTCTTCTTAGAAATATTACTAAGATTATTAAATCCAAGTACTATTCTATGTGTATGATCCTGGTATGTGTCTTGTTGGTCTTCTGTACTTTTGGCCTAATATGAGATGAATCAGTTACCTTTCTCACATCTAACAAAGTTTGTACTATTACCAGCTATCTACAGAAGTGCTTCTGTGAGTGATTAGAAATGATAAGCTTTCGTTAAGTGTGATTGTTTTTGTTCTTACTATATTTGACTCAATATTGCCTACGTATTTTGTTTTTATTAATTAGTATTTCCATGAAACTAGCTCTCAAATAATTGTCACTTTGTAAGATTTCAATTTTATGTATCAGTGTTATTAAATATAGCAGTTTAAAAAAATTTAGTGAACATAACGGTGAGAACTTAACAGGAAAATCTAGTATAATTTTCTTTAATTAAAAGTAAGCCCACTAGCTGCACAAATATTTGCCCTTCTTTGAGTAAATCTGTATTTTCTTGCCTATTGTTCTAAGCTAAAAACTTGGTCCTGTTTCTTACACAGCCATGAAATGAGAATGGTAGGAGTTCTTCCCTTATTTCGCCTCTGGCCACACACTAAAATTCATATATAATTAGTGAGCACCAAGAGAAGCATTATACTATCTCTTTTGTACTATATTTTTGCATATCCATGAAAATATCTTCTTCATTTGAAATTCAATCCTCAGTCCAGTGCTTCCTGTTCCTATCATCTAATTTTGAGTTCATGAGTGTAGCCTCCAACTCTAAATTCATATACATGTAGAGAGCTGATTTATCTGTTTTAGGCACCCACCTCATTCAAACTCAGTGCAAATCTGTTCTATTAAAGTATCTACTGACACCCTGAGCAGACCAAGTGATTCTACAGGGAGGAGACAGGTCTATTCAAAGCTACCACATTTCATTTTTGTAATACCAAAACTCATTTTATAATACCAAATCCTTAAGTGCATATTATAATTATTTTGCACTAATTGAAGAGGGAGCATTGTCTCAGGCTATGAGAATGGATTTGAAAGGACATAAGCAAGAGACAATGGGAAATTAGAATATACAGAATTAAATGATAAATTCTTTTGAAAACAGAAGACAATGGGGAGAGTGGACTCAAAAGAAAATTCATAAGTTTTTCAAAATTATACTATTATGAACTGAAATAGGAAAATCAGAGAAAAATGTCAACTATATTTCCATTGTAGACCAATTCATTTTGTTTTCAGTTTTAGGCAGTTGTTTTTTTTCTTATGAAAGAAAAGAATCAGAACTTGCCAGAACTGGAAGGATACCTAAGAAATAAAAACTGCAGAAATCTTCTAGTCCAAGTTCTTAATTTATAGCTGAGGAAACTGCACTAGAGAAGTTTTACCTAAGTTCAATAGAACACTATAGCAGTAGAATCAGAATTTAGAAGCCAGGTGAAAAAAATTCAAGAAATGTTAGAAATGTTGAATCAGGGTTGTTCATTGCATTAGTAATTAGTAGGATAGGTTTAACCAGCATTGACAAAATAGATCAATTTCATCAGGAATAAATGTTGTTTGGAAATTTCTTACAAGAATCTCGTATATTTTGGTTGCGTCACAACTTGTTGCTATTTTTTACTTAAAATATATCTCTCATTCTCTGATCTGTAACTCATTTTGTGATGAAAATGCATATGACTCAGCCAACTCTATTTGCTTATAACATATTTTTCTCTTCCAGTAAACACAGGGCTACTCATATAAAACTTATTCTGAGAGTGAGGAAGAGGAGTTTCCAGCATTTGAAATTCAGAACCTGAAAGTAATTTTCTTATCTCTCTTTCTGGCACTTGGTATCACAAATCCTTAGTGAACTAATATTATATACAACCATCACATTTTGTATGCTTTCTTTTTGCAAATTTTGTATAAATTACTTATCCTTTATGATTAAAAAATTTTAAGCTTTCCCTCCATGTCTATTTTCAGAGGCTATTTAAAATTTCCATTGCAGGATGGCTTTGACGATGTGCCCGTTCTGCTTCTTCTTACAGCTATTGGGTGAATCCCTCTCTTTATCCTTGAGTCGTGTGTGGATAGCTGGCAGACATTACCTTGGGTGAGCAGATGTTCTGATTAGTTTAGAGGACACCACGTGTGTGTGTGTGTGTGTGTGTGTGTGTGTGTGTGTGTGTGTGTGTGTGTGTGTGTAGGTGGCTAAGAGCTTTGTATTATAGAAGGGAGTGTGGTGCAGAAGGAAGAACATAAACTTGGGAGTCAAACTTCGGTTCCAGTCTTGGGTCACTCACTTTGTAAATGTGCAGCCTGGTCAAATTATATGACCTGTTTTGACCCTTAGTTTTCCTAAAATTAAATTATAGGGGTCAAACAAGGATTATGGAACGAGGACATTAGTAGAATGTTTCACATAGTGCATGGTATACATTCCCTGCATGTCTCCCTGCCCTTCCCCTGTATGATATCATATCTTTAATTACCACTCACAGGCATCTAAACTGACCTCTGTATGTTGTTACCTCAATTTCTGATGCTTTCGGGGATTCTTAAAGCATATAGAACTTAATTTGCTCTTGTATAGATAATCTATAAACTGCTATAATGTTTAGTTGGTGTTTGTTTTACTCTCTTCTCTCATGACCAATGTCATTCACTTCAATAACTTTTTACAACGTAAGTCTTTATTTATTCTTTTTAAAGTACATGCGATATCCAGCACCCTTCCCTGCTGCTTATGGGTATCTTTCCCCTGTTCCATTTCATTTACTTTTTATTCTTCTGTCTGTCTTTGTTATGTTTTGTTTGATAGTATTTTTCAGGGTTGGCACATGTCGAACAAGGCTGCTATAATCAATGAAAGTCAGTGGAACTATATCTAACTTTCTAGACAGAGAATTAACTACGTAATTATATGTAATCTTTGTGTATTTGGCTCTCATTAAAAACCTGTTTCTGCTCATGCTTACAGGTATTACACGTTTCCTGAATGGGTAGGTTGGTTGAGGGTGCAGTACTTCTACCTGGAGGTAGAATAATTAAGCGTTAATATGGCAATGGATCACTGTTTATTTTCTGAGCAGAGAAAGTATGCCTCAGATATATGACACAGGAAGAAGCTAGTAGAGGTTGAATATCCCTTATCCAAAATGCTTGGGAACAGAAGTGTTTTGGATTTGGGACTTTTTTGGATTTTGGAATATTTGCATGTACCTAATGAGATATCTTGGGAATGAGACCCAAGTCTAAACTGCAAATTTATTTATGCTTCATATACACCTTGTATACATAGCCTGAAGGTTATTTTATACAATATTTTAAATAATTTTGAGCATGAAACAACGTTTGTATACATTGAACCATCAGAAAGCAAAGGTGTCACTATCTCAGCCACCCATGTGGACAATCGGTGGTTGTTTGGAATCACCATCATTTCTGACTCTGAATTTATGTGGTACCAATAAGCAATCATTTTATTTCACTTACTGACATGTAAGTACTTAACATTAAAAAATATGACATACCATTAATACAGTGAAAAAATAATGTGTTCAGGGTAACTAAGCAGTATAGTAGCATCACCAGAGTATATCAGCGGTTGAACAACAGCAACAACAAACAACCGCAGGCTTTCAGGCTTCAACTGTGATGCTGTGTTTTTATTAAAAGGTTACTGGAAACCGTATTTTACTTTTTCAGGTGAGAAGAAACATCAGAATCAGTTGAGGGGCCAGGAAATGGGTCCTTTAGGGATGAAGAGGCATTCTTCTGGAAGGCTTTTAAAAATGTTTCCTCCACAGTCACCTGCCTCATTAACAATGGTTTTTGTTTTAGAAGTCTCTCTTTGATTTTATAAACTTACGTAATATCTTGTTCTGTTACAGATGCATGCTGCTCTGGTTCTTCAATAAGCCCATCACATATTTTCACTGTGTTGTGTATAGGCACTTTTTCTGCAGTGTTAACATCAGCTTCATTGTCACTATTACAGGTTGAGTATCCTTATCTGAAATGCTTGGGACCAGAGGTGTGGAATTTTCCACTTTGTGGTCTCTTGTTGGTGCTCAAAAAGTTTTGGAGAGGGCTGGCCTGTTGCCTCAGTTGGTTAGAGCATAGTGTTGGTAAGATCCAAGGTGAAGGATTTGGATCTCCTTACCGGCCAGCTGCCAAAAAAAAAGAAAAAGTTTTGGATATTGGAGCATTTTTGATTTCAGTTTAGGGATGCTCACCCTGTATGAAATTTTGTAGTTTATTGTAGACAAATCGGCAGCACAGGGTTTTGGATATTGGAGCATTTTTGATTTCACTTTAGGGATGCTCACCCTGTATGAAATTTTGTAGTTTATTGTAGACAAATCGGCAGCACAGGTAGTATACGCAGAGCTATCTGTAAATTCAAAAAGCTTTTAGATACAGTGATCGCTTCTGGTCAGAAACTCTTCTTGTTACTACTAAAAGGATCGTGTTAGAATTTTGGTCCTTCAGAAATGTAGTTCTTAGGTGATAAAGCCGTTTCTACTCCTAGTTGATGAAGCATCACTCCATGAAACATGGCTTTGTGGTTTAATTGTGTGGTCTGTATTAATAAAGTGTGATGATACACATCTCCTCAAATAATGTGATTGGGCACAATTACAACCAAGTTGGTGAAACACAGAGTAAAGCAAAGCAGTAGTTTTTTATGTTGGCTGCACGTTATAATCACCTAGAGATCTTAAAAAAAATGATTACCAGATCAATTAAATCAGAATTTTTGGGGTCGGGACCAGGTATTGGTATTTTAAAGTTCCCCGGGTTTTTCCACCATGAAACCGAGGGTGAGAACCACTTACTGGAAGCATCTCCAACAAGTAATGATCTGTGGAATGTCCACATACCTGCAGTAGCCTCTCCTTGTTGCACCATGATACCCTGTTCAGTATTGCCAAAATTACATTCCTGTCTGCAAGTGTCTTTAGGCAATCTATAGTGAAAATTATATGCCTCCATGAAGATGAATTTGTATAATTCTCTGGCTATCCTGATGAAAAATAAGAAAATGTGAAAAATTGTATTTATTCTTGATCTCTTTCTCTATACGTGTTGGCATTCCTCCACATCCCATTGACTTAACGTTCAATTTTTCTCTTCACTGTTTTTCTTGGGTGACATTGGGAATTTTTACCATCTGATGAAGGCAGATGTATTTTCAAATAAAAATGTCTTAAGCATTTGTTCTTCCTACTATTCTTTTCTTTGGCAGGATATTCATATAGTTGATAAATAGTTTGCTTTCTTTAAATACCTTTTCATATAATCTTTGTAGCATGTTTCATGGGTATTTTAACCTAGTTTTATAGTTTTTCATGAAATAAGGTATTTTCTAAATATGTTATGCTGAATTTAATTGAAATAAGCAGTTGTACTGTATGTCTTTAAAATGATGATGTTATCTTGCATCTTAGGGTAACACTTTCATCCTGAAAGATTCCAAAACACACTGAGAATGGTTACAAATTATATATACAGTGAAGCACAGTCACTACTGTAGAGTGAAGCATGGCAGCTGTTTAACAGCTCATCGCAACACTACACAGCAGGTTAGGGTAGGAAGTGAAGAATAATATGGGATTCACTTGAAAAAATTGCTAGGGGGTAAGGTAAACAGAATGTAATTACCTAAGTTGGAATTTATCCAGGACATAAGGCTAACACCTCCAGTCTTAGAAAAGAAAGCTCTGATTCTTTAATAACCATGTACACACTTTTTACGTAACTGAAATTTAAGGGTGATTCTATCCTCTTCAAACAGTCAATGTATGCTCTAAAAGTTTTCCAATTGAGACTTAAAAAGAAAAAAAAAAAAAAAAAGCCGTGGTTTTTAAAACCCAGACAGGTTTCTATTTGCATGCCATCTTTGGCTGTTAATGGTTATTTGGAGCTTGTTGAGGATTCTAAAGCCTTATTCAGGATTTAAAAAGAATTTGGTGATAGGTTAGTAATGTCTGCTGTGGGTGGGCATGGGAGAAATATTGCTTATACTTCTGCCATATTTCTAGCACTAAAATTAGCTGCTATTTCCTAAGATGATTTAGCAATACTCTTAGTTCTTTTCAAACTTTCTAATTAATTTTAATTACTGCTCCAGACATATTTAAGTTTTCCTAAGAAAATTTTAGAGGAAAAGGACATTGGCCATTCTTGGTAACCATCATTGGTACGTTTTTAGAGATAAAAAGATATAACTTTAGGTCAAAATCTCCATGCAAAAATGTCCAGCAAAAGAAACAAATTGGTATCCAGTTGTGTTTTCGTTTAGAAAATAATCAAATCAACATCTGAGGGAAACAGGAATTAAGATCAGGAACAAAAGATAGCAGAGACAACGTTACTAAATCAAGGTATAAGATCTGGAAATCAGAATTTGATTTGTTTAAGGAATATTTGGAACACAGAGTAAGGGCCCTGGGTCTGAAACGATAGCTCCCAGTGGTGGTGGCTCTTCCTTGGCTCTCCAGTTCTTTCCCATTCAGCCCTGCCCTTTAGTCTGGCACTCCAGCTCTGTGACTTAGTAATGCCTATAAAATCAGAAAAGTGGACTTTTTCATCCAATTAATATTAATATTAGGAATAAGATTATATCATAAGTGAGGTACTGTATAATTCATTTTACATATCTTATTTAATTTACACAACCTTATGTGTTAGGTATTACAACTCACATTTGCATATGAGAAGTGGTAGTTAAATAATTTGCCTGTCATTACATTTCAAATAAATGGTGGCACCAAAGTCACACATTGATCTCTCTGGCTTCAAAGCTGTTAATAACTGTACCACAAAGTTACATGTGAATGAGGTTATTTATTTGTGTGGCAGTTGCTTATAAAACAGAGTGGCTATAGGGACGTTCTGGGGTTTTAGAGCACAGTTGAGAAGGAAATTTTAGGATGCTTGTAGTAACAAATTAGAATGTAGATAATTTGTACGTTCTTCTATGTTGCAGAATCATTACAGATAGAGTTGTTAGAACTGGTGTACATTTTTTGTAGTCTTTTCTTTTGGCATGATGGAAGTTATTTGAGCAGAGGAACCATGTATTAGCTTGTTTAGTGTGAATGCCTATATTCCTAGGAATTTGGTCAAAGTGACCTTTCCATTACTTTAAACTCTGTGGTATTTTGATCCTAGGTCCTATATCTCTGTCATATTACTTATTTTGTTTTCCCTCTAGTACACAATGGTATGAGTGATTGTAAAAGACCTTCTTATAGTGTGATTTAGATAATATGGAGCCATAGCTTGCTTTTTTCAAATATCAATGCATCTAATATAAGAGAACAAGGACTTAAAAGTTATAGATCATATTTCAATCTGTAGTACTGTGTCCTGATTCTTACAGGCAGTAAGGATTTCCAGGGAGGAACTTGAAACCAAAAACAGTCAGTTGTCCAACTTAATAAAACAGGCTTGATCTAAGTAATCCTTGGAAGTTCTAAATAGGATGATAAAATCGTCTTTTTGTTTGATGATGGGCTGTGTGGAAAAAACAGATTTTATTTATTTATCTGCATTTAAAAATAATTTTGATACTTATGTAACGGGAATGAAAACTCAGTTTTACATCTGAAGTCTTGTAAGTCAAGTTTTTGTCTGAAACAAGTTCAAATGTTCAGGATATGAAATTCCTAAAACTGCTTTATAATGAAAGAACTGACAGACTTTCAATCATAGTAATGCTGTTATATCATTTTTAAGGACTATGCAAGTTGTTATCTATTACTGTACCTTTATGATAGAAAAAATAATATCTGTCATTCTAAGAATGAAAGAACATAGTGGTGCCTTGGACTTAGAGAGGGAGAGAGAGAATACCTAGGATTGCAAAGTGGGGTGGGAGAGGTAGGGAGAAAGAGAGAGAGATTGGGGATTAATTGGGTGGGGGACACAGGGAATAATCGCAATTTGAGGTACTGGGCATGCTTATAGTATTGATATGACTCACGTCTTGGGCACAAGTGGTGACGGTCAGATTTGTACCCCTCGAATATGCACACTCAATTTAAAAAAAGGCTGTGCACGTTGTTAGCTATCTATTACTGTACCTTTATGATAAAAAAAAAAAGTAATATTCTGTCGTTCTAAGAACAATGTGATAATATGGTTGGGAAAGTTGAGGAAGGCATATGATAATAGCTAGATACTATTTTACATAAAACATCTTTTTCCATGGCTTGTAGTTAGGTTGTAATGATAGTGTGTTGAAATCTACTTCTATGGCTTTAGAATATTCATAGATGCGTAATTTTAAGATTTCAAATAATTAACTGAGAAGTAATCTAATAATTTATATAGTGTAGAAAAGGAGATATAAATAATTTGTTATACAGGTCATATTTGTCTTTCTTTTATAGGATATTAGCCACGAGAGGTAAGTGTCTTTGTCACCATTTTGGGTATTTTGAGGTAGTTCTATTGCTTTTCACACTGGCCATTCAACCCCAGCTGCATATTAGAATCTTGTGGAACTTTTAAAAATCCTTATGCCCAGGTAGCATCACAGACCAAATAAATATGAATTTCTGAAGATAAAACCTAGACATCAGTACATTTTTAAGCTTCGCAGATTGAGAACCAT
Source organism: Galeopterus variegatus (assembly GCF_000696425.1). Taxonomy (NCBI): domain Eukaryota; kingdom Metazoa; phylum Chordata; class Mammalia; order Dermoptera; family Cynocephalidae; genus Galeopterus; species Galeopterus variegatus. Next base: position 219,930 of record NW_007726215.1, on the reverse strand, counting down.
TGGTAAAATACATGAATACTTAGTAAAGTATTTACATCTTGTACACTTGTAGGAGGTGAAAGAACATTTTCATTCTCCTAATAAAAGAGAATTTTTTGGAGGGTGGTGGTAGGGTGATTATTGAAACAGGGTGACCAAATAGATCATAATATTAAATAAATTATTGGATAAAATAGAATTTCTTTAGTATTCTTTTAGTTAGCATTAACTTAAGTGAAACACCTAGAGAGAGAGAGATAAAACACCCACAGTTCACCTGGCCATTTATGCAGGTTTTTTTTCTTGACTCCAGCTGCTAGTCAACTTATGACCTGAATCTTGATGATTGATGATTAATAGCCTTTATACTATTTTCTTAGCTAGTGTAACTTCAGTCACAGTACTTTTTCTTATAATGTCTTACCCTTATAGAATAGCACTAATCTTTTTCTCAATAAATTCTACTGACCCATGTTCCCACAGATTAATTATAAATTGCATAGAAGTACTGCCTTTGTCAGTTTTAAATGTGTAGCTTTGTCTTCTTTTTTTCCTTGTCTTTCCAAGCTAAATGGAATTAGGAGCTTAAATAAACCTGTTTTATATGGAATTTATTCGTATTCTCTTATTTTAAACAATAGTGCCATTAATTTGCATCCTAGACTCTTTGGTCCCCCTACTATTTTCATTATTATTATAATTTTAAAAGAATTATCTCTACTTTAACAAACCCATCTATTTCACAGCATTGTATAAACATCTTTTAGGGGAATAATTTTCCTCAAATGCTAAGTTATTTTTTACCTGGTGAGCTCTCTTTGTAAACTGAATTGGGGATACTTAAATAACTTTTTCTTTTAATCATCTTCTTTTTCCTTTAAGAAGATAAAGGGGAAGTGGGAATCAAAAGAGATTCAGACAACCATGGAAATATGTTGGGCCACTTTGCTATGGGTACTTTTAAACACCGCAAGGTAAATGGAAAGAGTAACTTTAGGGTTTAGACTATTTATCACTGAAAGTATAATGCTGACAGAGCTCTGCAAATATTTCCTGACAGGGTTTCATAGACATTTCACACAAAAAAGTCTTTTCTTAAAATGGTCTTAGGTCCTGTAAAGCAGAGTCTGTATTCCAGGAGGAAATCTTTTGCAGTTATTTAATAGTGCTCCTTTCACAATGCCTTCCTTCTCCATACTTTTTGTTCCCATTGCAATACTAGTCATCTTTGACCGGTGGGTAGAGACAGCTTACACTGAGTCTTAGCTGTTCCCTCTAAATGACTGAAAGGAAAGAAAATATGGCCTTAGTGGGTTATATTTAGGTATGGCAACTATCATTATTACTGACATGCTGACCCAGTTACTCACCCTTTGAAAGAAGGTGAAAAAGGATAGGAAAATGTTGAAAAAGTGAATTGGTTGGATGTAACAAAGACCCAGATTGTAGTCCAAATGAAACACTGTAATAATCAATAAAAGGCAGAGCCAATTGTATGTTTTTGTGTTTTAGGCAGCTCTCAGAATGGTATAGTTTAAGAGGTAGCTGAGAAGATAGCAGCTGTCCTCTGAACATCTTCCTGATACTTTCCGAAGTTCTGCCACCAACTACAGAAACAGTTCTTACTGGAATCCCTGTTTGGAGTTGGAGGTTGCTGTAAAACCCCTGAAGCAGTATAAGAAAATTTGTTGCACATGCACATATTCTTTGAGAAAATCCATGGCTCTCATCAGACCTTTATGTATTCATAAAGATTCTACTTAAAAGCAGATGTTCATTGTATTGTTTTCATTTATAACTTAGTGTGTATTTGGTCAAAGTGATTTCTTTATAGATATCTTATTGAGATGTGCTCCTTAATTTTTTAAAGCAGGATGGAGATTAGAAATTTCCTTGTTAATCTTCCTTCCCTTTTACAGATGAGGAGTTAACTTCTAGATCTAAAACTACAACTTAGGTTTTCTTACCCCCAACTTTTGTGATCTTTCCCAGGAACCCAGAGGATGAAGGAGTTTGGGATGAAAGGTAATGCAGATACTGGGGCAGTTGAGCTTGAGTGACACACTTCAGGCTTTAAGTACCTACCTAGAGAGAAGCATGATGGTACTAGGTATAGAAGGCTCAGCAGGTGAATTATGCCAGAAGGTAGAAAAGATGACATGCAAAAGAAGGTGGAAAGGTAACAAAACAGAACTTGTCTTAAGGTATTTTTTAAAACTTTTAGGTCATCTGACAATAGAGGAAATTGGAATTGCATTTGTACAGATCTTTATTATATACCACAAATCTCAGATTTTTTCTTATGACTTCTTTCCAACACTTTGCTATTTGCTCTCTAATATTTTAATGACATGTGATAATATTAACTTTGTCACATTACAGTGGTATAGCTTTTAAAACTGTTTAATGTCACTTCAATTTGTGAATTAATTTTATATTTTAAATAACACTAGTCTCTAGGGTAGGTGTTATTAGCTGCTTTTTTTTGGTATACGAGTAAACAGACATAGGGTACATATATAATAGAGGCCCAGGGTCTAGTGAAGGAGAAAAAAATAGAAGGAAAGTTTTAACAACAACAGCACTTTATGTTTAGATAGTGTAAGTTTTACATTTATGATTTCATCTGTTCCTTGAAACAGCCTTATGAAGCAAGTACTCTGTCTTATTTTACAGATAGGGAAACTAAAGCTTAAGGCTTAAGACCTTGCCAGAGGTCCTACAGACATCCAGCGCAAGGTTGGCCTCCAGCCCAGGCCCTTGGGTTTGAGAACCTTCATGTTTCACCACTCTACTGTATTGCTTCTCTGATCATTGTACCATGTAATGGGAGCAGTCTGTATGAGGTGCAGTCAGAACTAGAGTTAAAACGGATTGCAGAGAAGGTGACGGAGCTGTCTCTTGGAGGATGGGCAAGACTTCCTTTGCATATCTGACAAGGAGCGAGAGGGCATTTTTATCTGAGGGAATACTCTGAGGTATGGTAGTACTTGCCCTTTTAGCTGTAGCTTAGGGTACTACTATCTCAGGGTTTGGCCTGGGGTTGCACATCGTTAATACAAAGTTAGAATTAGAATTCACACATTCTGAATTCTTTGCTGTCTTTTCAAATACCCCTTGATTGTAATTCATTGCCCAATTATATAAATAATGAACTCTGGGAATTAATCCTGTAAACATCACTTCCTGAAGACATAGTTTCTACTATTCATCTGTCTTGTCTTTCTTTTGCCCAGATGTTGCTAACCCCCTATATTTGAACATTCACATTCTTATCTAGTGTTCGATTGCAAGAGTTAGTTTGTGAAATGTGTATTTGAACCTACAGTGTATGCAGGCCCTGAGTAGGTTCTGGGGATCCAAAATTAAGTCCTTTTTACCCTGGAGTTTTCATGATATATATTTTTATGGCTAATGTAAATACAACATCATATAACATTGGTTTGCCAAATTTGAAAAGTTGACATTTGTATTTTTATGAATGTTTGTATGTAGCCAGAACTGCTGTGAGATATATCCTAGTTATAAAATATATTTCCAGTTCTTTATCTTGCCAATAATCACAGAGATATTTAGTCTCTTGAACAAGGATAAATCTTTGCATTCAATAGTTTTTAGTTGAATTTTAAAATGGAACTCATAAGATAACTGATTGATATAGTAGTTGCTTACTGTAACTGTTTTCAGATGCCATGGCATTTTTGCGGCATGCTACTGAGTTGAAGACAGATGAGAAAATAAAATAATAGTTGATACCACTTGCAGTTGATATGATGTTGAAGGGCAGTAACACATTATAAGTCACGTAACATGCCAGATTGTTAGGAGGCAAATGTTGTTTTTAAAATATTAGTGCTCTATAGGTTTTAGGTCAACTTTGAGTACTGTAAAATATTCCAGATTATATGTGCACTAACATTTGATGTATATGCATAGAAAATTGACATTTTGAAACTCAGTGAATTTTTACACAGAAAACACTTCTATATCAACCTGTCAAATAGAAACTAACCTCACACAGGCCTATGAAAAAACCCAAGTCAATCATTTCTCATAATGGGAACAAGACATTAGCAAAATAGAATTAACAATATTTATCACTCAAACTTTAGGAGTTTTATACTCTCTAATGGTTTGATTGATAATTTCATTATTATTATTATTTTTTCCTTATACAACAATATTTATTTCAGAATTATTCACATTAGTCAATAATTGGGGAAACCACCCAAGTAGCCATCAACAAATAAATAGGTAAATAAAATGACTAATGGTTTGATTGATAATTTCATTATTATTATTATTTTTTCCTTATACAACAATATTTATTTCAGAATTATTCACAGTAGTCAATAATTGGGGAAACCACCCAAGTAGCCATCAACAAATAAATAGGTAAATAAAATGAATGTATACACAGTGGAGCACCACTCAGTCTCAAGAAGAAATGAAATTATGATATATGCTAATAGGCAGAGATTTTCTGTTTGGGGTGATGAAAAAGATTTAGAAATAGATAGTGGTGATGGTTGCACAACACTGAATGCAATTAATGCCACTAAGTTGCACACTTAAGGACTAAAACAGCAAAATTATATATACATATATACACACACGTATAAATATATAAGTGTGAGGGTACTTCAAAAAGTTCATGGAAAGATTCATATTATCTTTTAGTTCTGTTTTTTTTTTTTTTTTTTTTGTCCTTTTTTTTTGTCTTTTTTCGTGTCCGGCAACGGATCGCAACCCTCAGTGTTGCGCCCGTACCGGACCGGACTGGCAATGGGATCGCAACCCTCGGTGCTGCGCCCGCACCTCACTCAGCCAGTGAGCGGGAACCGGTCTGTATGTGGGATCCGAACCCTCGGCAGGAGCGCCGCCACGCTCCCAAGCGGTGCACTGTAGCAGTGCGCCTCTGGGCCGGCCCCTTCCATAAACTTTTTGAAGTACCTCGTATATATATTTTTTTGCTTCTCTTTATTATTTTTAGAAGTCTCGTGTTTAAAAATTTGTACTGCCGTGTTAATTTCAGAGACTGAAAGTTTTCCTATTTCATAGCTTTCTTTTCTTTAAGAGATGTATGGGCTGAATTATGAAGATTAAAAAATAGGAAAATGGGGATTAAGGAGAAGAGAGGTAAAACGGCTAGAGTTGACAGATTCAGAAAGTGGAAAAGGGAAAAGAAAGCACTGATGATTTAACGTGGTACTTCTGTTTAGGCTGAATTGGAAAAGAGGAGATGTGAGCTGTGTAGGTGAGGTTCTAGCTGATTACATGAAGGTGGAAAATGTTAGTCTGCTGTCAGTATGAAAGCTGCAGGTTGGAGTGGAAGACGCTTGCTGGGGAGTCAGGATAGGTGGACCCTGCTTACCTGTGAAGGTATAGAGTGAAGGAATGGGCATCTATTGAGGAATATCAGGCAAGATATGTTCTATGTGAAAACTCATTTTAAATAGAGATCACTGTTCACCAAGCTTCACATTTTTGTTAGCCACTCACTGCTTCACATGAGAGCTTGAAAACTATTCTAGGGTGTGCTGATAGTCCCTAGAGTGACCAAAAAAAAAAAAAAAAAAAAAAAAGCTGGACCCTCAGAAGCACAGGACATTAGGGATTGAAGGTAGCACTGCATTTCAAGTAAGATTTGAGCTCTTGTTCTGACTCTTTGTTCTCAAGCTACAAGACCTCAGGCTCAATCTTCTTACTGATAAAATAGATACAAAAATGTTATCCCTACTAGCCTCGTGGCACTGTACTTTACATTAAAGGACTTTATAAATCATGCAAAGTACAGTGATATGATACAAAAAAAAATCAGGCCTGCATTACCTGAGGTGTTTATATTTCTCTATATTTTCTCTCTTTTGTATGGTACTGTACTTTACATTAAAGGACTTTATAAATCATGCAAAGTACAGTGATATGATACAAAAAAAATCAGGCCTGCATTACCTGAGGTGTTTATATTTCTCTATATTTTCTCTCTTTTGTGTGTGTGTGTGGATGGGTAGAACAAGAGGAATGGTCACATTTTAGCTCGTTTGAACCCACTTCTTAAGCACAGGACATGAAAGCCCACTGGTTTTTGAAGGCATTGGGTATGGAAATTCCACATTTGTATTCTATTGCCCCATTATAAGCCTCACATTTTGAGATATGCATAGATTACATACTCATACATGTATACTAATGGAAAAACATGTTTAGAAGGATATACACAAAATGTTACCTGTAGCTACATCTGAATAGTGGGATTAAGGTGATTAAAATTTTGTTTTCTTCCTGGTTTGCTTGCTTATATTTTCTAAATTGTCGCTGACTATATACATACACATACCACACACACACAAAAATCTCATATGGAAACTCAGTTTGCTTCACTTGCTAGGTTAAGGTTGGCTAATGCATATGCAAATATAGAATTTCCTATTTTTTTCAAGTTTATTGGAAGATAAAACACCTGGCAGAAATTGCTGACACCATGGAACATAATGGTCTACTTATTTATGTAAAGGAGAACTGTGTTTTACATAGATATATTTTACTCATTCAACGTGCTACTTACGTGTGTTATTACTCACTCTCCCTTGGACAGTTTTTCATGGGACATTTCTTCTCTCTACTGCTTGGTGGTAGCAATGATAAGGAACAAATTTACAGGGTAATTCTTTACATTTTCCTGCCTGTAAGTTACTGTATATCCTAGTTTTTTTTTGTTTGTTTGTTTTTTTGTTTTTTTTTAGCACTTCCCTGGAGCAGTTTGACCTGGAATCTCCAGTAAAAGGCCTTTTCTATATACCATTTACTTGTATTTATTGTTAAACTGTTGCTCAACTTTGACCATGTAGTCTAGCACCACACAAATCTGATAGAAAGACATGATAGCCATGCAGTAATGAGCTATGTATGATAGAGAAGACAAATAAGACGTAAAAGTGCCATAGGAAGAAATGGCACTGGTGAGAAATTATTGGTCCTGTGTTTCTCTTGTTTTTGTCATTTCTTCCAGTGACGTTGCTACCAGGTATTTTGAATGGAGTGGACAAAAAAAGCGGTAAGAAAAAGCAGAGCAGTGGTTGGTGATCAAAATGCAGATAGGTATGTGAAAACACACAGAGTGATGGCCTGGTGCACCATCACTCTTCCATTTGCCAGACTGGCCTTTGCCAGTATTAAGCAGGAATAATGAAGGAAGGATAAACAAAATAATGCCAGAGTTAACTGTTTGCAAGACAACTCTGGTAGGAAAGAGAGGTCCTGAGAGGTTTTATGGAGAGTTGAGATTGGCCACCTGCCATATAAATTTGTATGCAACTTTGGCTATACAGAGACTTAACTTAAATTTAGCCAAAAGATTCCACTTTGAATCACTAAGAAAGAGGCAACCACCATAGAATTTTCAGATTGTTAAAACTGTTTTGAATCCCAGTGATTGGTTCTGCCTTAACATATGCTTGCAGTATGTTCTGATGTATTTTGATTCAGAGACCTCAGGGATATGAATCCCATTTCATTTATCTCTAGTTGTTTTTATCATCTAGTTGCTCAACTATGCTTTGTTCTAATAACAAGTTACTTATATAGTATCTAAGAAGGATATTTAAGCTGAGATCCAAGTGCAACCTGTTTTTTGTTTGGTTGATTTTGTTTTGTTTTGTTTTGTTTTGTAGTGTTGGGCACTAATGTGCATATAACACATTCCCGTAAAACTTGTATTTTGTATTTACGGAGAAATTTCTCCTGAGAGTTAAGGTCTTGTAAAATATTCTTGTTCTACAGCATGAACGAATTACTATACTCAAGGGCATTGAAAGTGAAGTGTACTGAAGAAAAGAATTTTTCATTAAAATGCAGTTTATATTGATAAAACAGATTACTAGCATTTGATGAAATGTGAAACTTGGAGCTCTCCATATCACTGAATTGCCAGTAGGTTTATTTTGGCAAGTGGAACCAGTATATGTGTAACACAAGGGGGGCAGGCATTATACCTGTTAGCATTGCGTTAGATTAAATTGTCTTTTGGTAAAATCATTTAATAAAAGAAAAAAGCATGGTATCTGTGCCTTGACAAGCAGGCTGTGGTAACTAAGATTATTAGGAAATAAAAGCTGTTGTGTTATCAGTTTTGGCACAGTCATTTATCAATCAGTATTTTAAACATTGACAAGTGGTAATTTAATAGGGAATGACCCAGTTGGCAGGAAGTTCTAATGACAGATGATGCAAACTCATTTATCACTAAGGGGCTCTGCTGAGCTTCTTACCTTTCTCTGTATTGCAGCTCATATTTTCCAAGTCTGGGATGTGAGAAGCCACAAAGGACAAATCCTATGGCACCAAGCCTGAAACCACTCTCAAGCAGAGAACATTAACACTTTAGGAGCCCACATCTTCAAAAATGCCACTTCACGTTGATGATTCTCAATTTAACATGTAGTGATATCCATACATTGTAGGAATGTGTGGTACAGTAGTCCTCCCTTATCTGCAGGGAATATGTTTCAAGACCCCACTGGATGCCTAAAACCACATATAGTACCAAAGCCCATAAATACTGTACTGTGTTTTTTCCTTTACATACATACCAGTGATAAAGTTTAATTTATAAATTAGTGACAGTAAAAGACTGGCAATAATAACTAATAATAGAACAAGTATAAAAATATACTGTAATAAAAGTTATGTAAAAGTTATCTTAAAATACCTTTTTGTACCGTACACACCTATTTTCAGACTACCATTATCTGTGGAAACAAAACCACAGATAAAGGGGGACTACTGTATACTATCTACTTATATTTTTATATGGAGAGAAAGTAGGTAGGTAAAATTTTGAATGAAGTATGGAAAAGCAGTGCTTTAAAAATATTAAGATAATGAAAAAGGCAAACAGATTCTGATGGGAAATACACTACTCAAATTGCTTTCCTTCCTATAGTTAATGAATCATTTCTCTCTGGATGCTTTAAAGATTTCTTTTTTCTGTCTTTAGATTTCAGAAGTTTGATTATGATTTGTCTCAGAATGGATTTTTGGGGGTTTATCCTGTTTAGGGTTTGTTCAGCTTCTTGAATCTGTAGGTTTATAGTTTTTGCCAAATAGGGGAAATTTTTAGCCTATTTTTTTTTGAATATTTTTTCATCCCCACCTCCTTCTCATCTTCTTCTGAGACTTCAGTGACACAAATGTTAGAACTTTTGTTATAGTTTCATATGTTCCTGAAGTACTCTTCTTTTTATTTTATTTTTTTCCAAGTCTGTTTCCTCAAGGTTGTTCAGATTGGCTGATTTCTATTGTTCTCTTTTCAAATTAACTGATTCTTTCCTTTGTCCTCTCCATTCTACAGTTGAGTTCATTCATTGCGTATATTCTTTTTTTTAGTTCTAAAATTTTTATTTGGTTTTCTTTTCTTTATCATTTCTTTCTTATTCTTTTTCTTTTTTGGGGGGAGACTTTCTATTTTACTTGTTTCAAATGTGTTTATAATTATTCTTGAGTTATTTTTATGTTGGCTGCTTTAAATCCTTCTCAAATAATTCTGACATCTGTGTAATCTCAGTTGGCATCTGTTGATTGTCTTTTCTCATTCAGTTTGAGGTATCCTGGTTCTTGGTATGGTGAGTGATTGTTGAAACCAGGACATTTTGGGTCTTATGTTATTGGACTCTGGGTCTTATTTACATTTTGTTTATTTATTAATTTTTTTACAGGCCTGCTCTGGTGGGTGAAGGGGGTGCCAGCTCATTACTGTGAAGTAGGGCTGGAAGTCCAGGGTTTTCTTCTGGTCTTCATTGACCAGGGTCAGGGGGAGGACTCTTTGGGGGCTTATTAATATTGAGTTATTGTAAAAGTCCCAGGGATGACTCTCCACCAAGTTCCCTCCGGTACCACCCCAGATGAGAAAGGGAGGGATGCCTCATTGCTTGGTTTGGATGGAAGTTCCAGCTCTCAATCCATACTTCCTATGACACTGCCAGGGTGAGGAAAGACATGGTTATACCTCAGCAAAGGTGGAAATCTAGGTTCTCTAGTAGGCCTTTGCTGGCAGGGTTGGGGTGCAGTTTTTACTGTGGAGTTTGGCTGGAGTAGAACAGTTCTTGTGTAAAAGTTTTCCATCTTGCTGTGCTGCCCCTTTTTTGGTCCTTTGGCTAGAGAAAGTAGATTTTTCTTGGGGCTGTTCTTTGCCAGCACTCATTGACATTTTCAGGTTGCTGACTTCTCTATGAACCAGTGTGGATTTATAAGTCAAAAAGAAATTTCATCTGAGAACTCACTACTATATCATTCCTTAGGTTTCAAGTTCCCTGGCCAGTGTGCCTTCTTTTCATCTCTGGAAATCTTCTTATGTTTGTTTTATATATGATGTCCAGTGTTTTTAGTTATACTCAGTGGGAGGAACAGGGAAAAGTATATGTGTATAATTTCCCCTAAATAGATTACATCGTGGGAGATTTTGGTACTTGTATTTCAAAAACATAGCAGCAGAGGTTCTAGATATTTGGCTTCGTTAAGTTGTTTAGTTATTCTGAACTGGAAAGCCTTGTGCAACAATCTTAGGGATTATTCTTTTCAATTGCATGGCAGAATATACCCATGTAATACTTCCTTGGGATAAGGCTATTTATTTAAATATAATTGATAAATAGTAAGCTTTTCATACATAGATCTCTTTAAGATTGAAAGTTTATTTGTAACCAGAGTAAAATATTTTCCTCCTTGCTGATGAACATTTGGATAGCTTGGAAAATATGCTTCATGATTGTTTTGCTTATTGATACTTATCATTCTGAAAATATTTCAGTGTGTTTTAAGTATTGTGAATTGTTTCTTTTAAGATTTTCAGTACAGTTAGTAGGAACTATATAAGAGCAACCCCTCTGTCCACTATTGTACAGTAGGGGTCCAACTGTGTGATACGCTGGAACTTTCATTAGAAAGAGAGAGAGAGAGGAGAGAAAAAGAGAGCAAGGACAGCAAATGCTGGCCTGTCCAGAGAATGTCCAGCAGTCTGAATCACCAATTTCCAGGTAAGTAGAGAACTTGGCATCTAAACTGGGACTGTGTCTGAGACTGGTTATGTACAGTTGTAAGGCTTCCATGTGTCAGTGTTCAGACCAGGTAGGTCCAGCCAAGTTCATGGAAGGCGTTTCAGAAGCAGAGTCAATCTTGGGAAGTGGGGCTCAAAAGTATCAGAAATAGACATCAGTGCTATCACCACCTTGTCTATATTTTAGGGCCTGAGTACTCCCTACAGTCCTATCTGGAAATGAGTTGGGGCCAGAGATCCATGGAAATGGCCTGTTGGATGGACTAGACTCAGAGGGGTGAGACTGGTGAAAGAGGGTGCAGGGGAAGAAACAGGAAGTAGGATGGTTGTAGCCAGGGCTTCTCATGGACATGTCCTAGATATGGGAGTTGAAGCCTCCTTCCAGACCCTATTCACTCCATAGATGTGCTCAGCTGAGCTCTCTGTGGTTCTGAGTCTCACAGGCTCTCAGTACCAAACTGCAAATGAGCCAGGCCAGAAAGGGTGCAAATTCATTCCCAGAAACAACTTGGTGCATCAACAGAGTGGGGTGGAGAAACTGCCCTTGGCTGATTTATTTTTGCTTTTTAGCACTTTTCCTATACTTTTAGAGCCAAAAACAAGTGGGAATTTTAGGGAATTTTCTTAATGTGGGAAATAGGTCCCCTGAGAGTCCAGCAGTTGCGTTCTCTTTGCAGTAATTAGGTGCACTAGAAAGGCCCTGATGTGAGAATCAGAGACTTAAGATCAGGTGCCAGGGAAAGACTGCAGGTGAGTGTCCCTACCTCATTTAAGTAAATTAGGAGTGATAATATCAATCCTGCTCCTTTACAGGATTGTTTTGAATGGAAATAAGTTGAAGAAAGCTTAAAAGTACTACATAGTTTTCATAATGTAATATTTCATTATATATTTGCACAAGTACAGGTGCTTTTTTTGTCTTAGTATTCTCTTCTGTTATGTAAGGAAAAATAACACTTCATAACCCTTCCTTATTAGGAAAATTCATGCAAGAGAACAAGTCCATGGATATTGGGACAGTCCTATTCTGTAGTTTTAATAAAGACCTATTTGAGCATTAGTTGAATTTTGGTCAGTGATAAAAGTTATTTATTTTTGATATTTTCCTTCAGATAATTCATTTCTAAATTTTTTCTAGTAATTGAGTGTCATCATTTCAGGGTTTTGTTTTGGTCTTTTGGTATTCGTGGTAGCTACGAATACCATTTGCTGATAATCATGTCCTTACAACTAAGAGGGAACTTAGAAAAATCACTGTAGCCCTCGCTAACTAGTTTTCACTGCAGCAGTATGGCTGGAATTCTAAAAAGTAGGTAGAGTTTGTCTGTGATGCATTTCAATCCCCTTTATTCTCACCACCACTTAAGTGTCCTATTAGAATGTAAGCTCCATGTGGGGCACCTAGAAGACACTCAAGAATTATTTGTTGCATGATTGTGTGTATGGATGAAGGGATGCTTACTGTCCTTGGACTGAGTCAGACTCACATGTTGTGCTCCCTCTTGGGCTCCAGTGGTCCCTCTGCCACCAGTTTTATGTTGTATTGTATTCTCTAAGCCCCCACCCATCTCCTAACAAAGTGGCAGCCGATTATCTAATGCACTACTTTGTGTTAACCCTGTTATGGCTGATGGTGGACCTATCAGAAATACGTTAGGAAGGAATATGTACATTATTGTCTTATGGTAGACAGTAAGTGTTAGCTGCTGTCATCATTATCATCATCATCATCCAAGATATTCCCCTGTAACCGTTGGTTTTCGAATTTGGTTCTAAGGAATCATTAGGACTCTAAGAATTTTCCCAGGTGATAGTGAAGTTTGAGTGCGGGTCGGGGATATAGGGAGGTGGGAGGGATGTATATGGAGAGGGAAAACAAAGCTCCCCTCCCTTCACATTTCCCCTCACCTCTTAAACCAGGTGATCTTGCTTTTATCTGTTTTATGTGTATTCCTGGTAAATCTGATCTTCTAAAGGATTTCAGTGCTTAATTTTCATTTTCAAAAGAAACACTGTAAGCAATGTGCTGGTTGCTGGAGAGTGCAAGATGAATATAACTTCTTTCATTTAAGTGTGCAAATGACAGTGACAAGGAAAAGAAGAGGAAAATAACTGACCACATTACAAAGTGTATTCTTTAGGAGGTGATTTATGTGATTTTTAAAATGAATGTGCTGCTCACTGGAAGCCAGTATATCCAACAGTGCACATGTCATGTCATAGCAACCTCACTGTCTGTTGTAATGGGGCTACTGAGTTAGTGGATAGGGTGGGGGCTGTATCACTTACCAGCTGTTTGACAGGGAACAGTCACTGAGCTCTATGAACCTCAGTGTTCTTAGCTATAAGATGTCAAAACTCATACCACCTCATAGAATTATGAGGATTAAATAAAACTTTTTTTGGACATAAAATACCTGGTATACCTATAGGCCTGAGAATATACACATGCATATATATTCTCACCATTTAATATATCGAAAGTATTAAATAACATCAGCAGGGCATTTTACAAACCCTCTCACCATAACCTTATAATGAGATGGTTAGATAGATTTGCAATTAGCTTACCCTTTTGAACCCTTATATACTCATGAATTCCTTTTAGCCTAAAGGGAGACCCTGGGCTGTTATGGAAAAAGCACAGATCTGGATTCAGAGAAACTTTATTTAAAGGCCAGTCTCTGTCACTTGCCAGTCATTTCAGTTGTTTAAGTCATCTATTTCCTCGTCTGTAAACTAGGTGATCACAAGGAGTTTTGTGAGGTTTAAATTATGAGAAACAGTAAATGTCAGATGCTGACCAGGGTGCTTCACACATGGTAAGTGTTCAAAAATTTTCCTCCTCCTCTCACTCTGGTGGGATGCCACAACAAAACAAAACAAAACAAAAAAAAAACTCCACACAAAGCAAGTGTATTAATCTGTTACTTATAACAATATACCTGAAACTGGGTAATTTATAAAGAAACAAAATTTATTTCTCACAGTTTCGGAGGCTGGGAAGTCCATGTACCAGAGGGCACATCCAATGAGGGTGTTCTTGGTGGCAACCCTCTACAGCAATGCAGGGTATTGCATGGCAAGAAAATGGCATGAGCAAGAGAGAGCTAACCTTCTCACTTGCTGTCCTTATAAAGCCATCCGAATCAAGCCCATTACTTCGTGAATGGATCAGTCCATTCACAAGGGCACAGTCCTCATTCAATCACCTTTCAAAGGCTCCACCTTTCAAATACCATAATTGGATTTCCCAGCCTCTTCACACTGTTACAATGGGGTCAAGTTTCCAGTTTATGAACTTTTGAGGGATACATTTAACCCATAGCAGCAAGTGTCCTAGGATTTTGGATGACACAGAATAAAGGATGATTGAAAAATAATGGGTAATAATAGTTTCAAAGTTATCTTGACAGATCAAAATAATGGGCTAACATGTACAAAATGATATTTGAAAGAGTAAATGGTAACTCTTACGTTCAAAAGGGATGAATATATGTGTTCAAAATATCTAAACATACAGACATACGTGAAGAGTCTCGAGGTACTTAACCTGGAGAAGGAGAATTCTGTGGGGAGACAAAATAGCTGTATTCGCATTATAGAATCATTGTACTTTGGAGCATGAAAGATTGTTATGTGCAAGTGTGAGTTTATTTGTGTTGTGTTGTTTCCAAGAAGAAAATTATAACTTGCCCTTGAAAGCATAGGGCAAAGATATCAATTTACTAGAAAGACATCTTTCTAATAATTAGATACATTCAACAATAAACTAGGGTGTGTGTGTGTGTGTGTGTGTGTGTGTGTGTGTTAGGTTTTGAAAAAACAATATTACTGATCAAGTTGTAAAGATTCTTGTGTCAGAGGTGGTTAAAGGACAAAGGATCCATTGGATTTCGAAGTGAGAGACATTTCACGTGACTTGATAATTCATTTGTAAAACCTCGGAAAATAGTCTTGAGCTCCCTCTCATTTTACAAATGTTCTTTGCACCCATTCATAGAAAGAAGACTAAATGAAAGTGAACTCAACAATCAGTATGTGGAATATTATAACCAAGTCTTTTCAAGGGATTCCTGAATTAGTGGGATGTTGGGTAAGGTTATTTCTAAATTCACATTCAATTAATTCTATGATTGCATACCAACACGACATGCATACAGAAGTCAGTATGATTAAGACTGGATAATGTCTTCAGGTATATATTTAGAAAATATTAATAGCATTGGATATTATCTAATCTCTAAATTGGGCATTTTAGAGGAAGAGGAATTTTAGGAACATCCCAATAAGGAAGAAAATTTGTGTCCCAATGGTTATTGTAGCCCCAGTTCAATTCAATTATTAGTTTAGTAAAAGGCAAAGTGATTGTGTGATGTGTATGACATAAAATCAAGAAGAAATTGTTTTTCCATGCTTATTCTAATGTTACTTAGGAACTTACTGTGAAGAGGGCTGTATTTAATCTTCCTCATTTGAGTGGCATACATAAGCAGGAAAACTTGAATAATCCAGCCAGTGTAACTGTGAATATTCTTGGGAACTATGGAAAGGTTAAATGCTTTGAAACACATTCTAAGGGGAGCATCGAGCTGCTGCTCTCTAGTTTCACTGAGAGCAGAACTTGGGCCAAAAGTACTAGCTGTGTTTTATAGGGCTTAATACACTCCCATTTCAAGGTGATTGCCAGTTATTACGTGATCATGAGAAGATAGGCTTTAATTTCAGTGAGCATTAGCATCATCAGCATCAAGGTTTTTTGCATGTCGTGTGCCAGGTGCTGCATAAAATATGTTAAACTAGCATTCCGCTTGCTTTCTACACACATACGATGTTAAGAGTGATGCAGACTATTTTAGATATAAGCAAATCTGAAAGGTAAAGTGATTAATAACAACAGCTGAGTCAGGTACCACATACATTTATGTACCATGTTCTGGTTTACAAAGCTCTTAAGAGAGCGGAAAATTCCTCCCAGGAAGGTGATTGATCTTGTGTGGCAGAAATGTTTCTGGAACCAGTTTCCCTGAAGGGAATTGAGTCTGTGTTTTTATTGAAGAATCGAAAGATGCAGCTCAAAAGATGTGATCACCACAAAGTGCCCCAACTGGAGAGAAAATTCCAACGAGAAATAAGGAGCTAGACCATTTCGCTGAGTTTTGATGTGGAAAAGGCTTGGGGAAGATCAAGGTACAGGATATATGGAAGGTTTAATGAATCATATAATGTGGAAAGGAGAGACATATATTTAAGCCCTGAAATGGAGCCTGCCAAGTTTATTCAGGTGTCCAGTGCATTATCAATAGTGAAAAGAAGTGAACCAACATTTCCTTGCTGAAAACTTGCCTTTCCCTCACCCAAGCCCTTGTGTTACTCTGACAGAGAAGGTGCATGACTTTCCTTTTTCATTGTAAGCCTTTCCATCTGTCATCCCTACTGTTTTCCAACTGTCTTCCTACTTAAGCCTAGGGTGATAGTCTTTCTTTTTTTTTTTTTTATTTTTATTTTGTCAATATGCAATGTAGTTGATTATTATGTCCCATCAACGAAACCTCCCTCCCTCTTCCCTCTCCCCCCTCCCACCCAAGTGTGTCCTCTCTATTTGCTTGTTGTAAGAACTTCAAAAAAAAATAATAATTGTGGTTGTTATATCTTCCTCTCTCCCCCCCCCCGGTTTTTTTTTGGGGTTTTTT
>NW_007726215.1:195436-202409 GCF_000696425.1 Galeopterus variegatus | reverse complement strand
TCAACTCAAAATGGATTAAGGATTTAAATATACACCCCGAAAACTTATTAAAGAATATATAGGAGAAACCCTTCAGCAAATAGGGCTGGGCACAGACTTCATGAATATGACCCCAAAAGCACGAGCAACCAAAGGAAAAATAAACAAATGGGACTATATCAAACTAAAAAGCTTCTGCACAGCAAAAGAAACAATTAACAGAGCTAAAAGACAACCAACAGAGTGGGAGAAAATATTTGCAAAATACACATCCGACAAAGGACTAATATCCAGAATATATAAGGAACTCAAACAACTTTACAAGAAAAAAACAAGCAACCCAATTAAAAAATGGGCAAAAGAGCTAAGCAGGCATTTCTGTAAGGAAGATAGTCTTTCTTTTTATCTTCTATTTACCACTTTTGCATCTTTAAAAAACAGTACTTAGGGTTATCCTTCAAAAAAACTTTTTTTGAATAATATCACTTGCATTAGACAACTAGGTCATTTATTTTATAGAATACATTGTGGTGAGATAGTGCCTTTAATTTATTCTATACCTCCATCTCTCACTTTACTCCTGATCCAGTCAGTCAGGTGTATATGGCAAGCTTTTAAATGAAATATAGAGTCATAATTGTGTATGCATATGTCACATATATTCATGCCTATTGTCAGTTGATTTATGTATACTCAGTCATTTGATTATAAGGTTCTTAAACATGAAGGCTCTGTTTTTAATGCCTGTTAACACCCTACAGTACCAGTACATTTTTTTTTCTTTTTTTTAATCTGCTGGCTGGCAGGGGATCCGAATTCTTGACCTTACCAGCACATTTCTTTACTGTTGATTTTCAATAAATATTATTATTGGATAGGCAATACTTAAAACATTGGGAAGGGAAATCTGTGTGAAGCTACAACACCACTACTAAGCATGGTTTAGCACTCAGATTGTATTTTTTTTTTTTTCTTTTTGTCTTTTTTCGTGTCCAGCAACAGATCGCAACCCTCAGTGTCGCGCCCGTACCGGACAGGGACCGGCAACGGGATCGCAACCCTCAGTGTTGCACTCGCACCTCGCTCAGCCAGTGAGCGGGAACCGGTCTGTATGTGGGATCCGAACCCTCGGCGGGAGCGCCGCCGCGCTCCCAAGCGGCGCACTGTAGCAGTGCGCCACTGGGCCGGCCCCTCAGATTGTATTTTATCTGAGAGAAACAGGTTAAAATTTGTACTTGCTATTTTACTACTTTGTTTATCTTAGGTGCTATTTACCTTAGGGAATAAATTCAGGGACAGAGAAAGTCAGGGTTGCATTTTAACTCCTTAATTCTAAGGCAGTCTTTTAGAACCATTGGTAAAGATATGGTTAGATTAAATTTGAATAGGATCAGTGTCCCTGTAACATGTACTTTATTTGCATTATTGAGCTATGTCAGCACATCAACATATGAGGCTTTTCACTTTGAAAGGTGCCATGGAAATACTGGGTGTGGTTTATATAATTACTTTCTAACCTTTTGAAAGCCTTGCCTGTACCCTTAGCTGAAAATCTTGACATTTTGGTTGTGAGCCTCGTCTATGGAACATCTCTGAATAAATTTGGAACTTGAAGGTCATTGTAGAAACTCATTGTCAATTCAGCATGGAGAAGCTTATGTAACACCTCTGCAGCCAGGTCTGGCTTGCGTTAGTGCTACTAGAGCTTCACTCTCATGAGCACCCCAGCCTCTCATCGGAGGGAAACAAGGAAACTGAGGTGCAGACAGAAAGAGTATACAGATGACAAGGCAAGTCTTCAAACAGCACAGAAGACTTAGAGATGCTTGAGAGAAAACAAGATCTAGAGTCCTGAAACACGAGCTTCCGTGTAAACATCCCCAAAGATCAAGTGCAAGAAATTGAAGGTAAAGATGAGAAACTTGGAAGAGGCTGACAGAAAAATTTGAAACAAGTGTTTCTGTGGCTGGAGGGGTAAGCATAAAGTGCTTTAAAAGCATTTCTGAGGAAGCCAGATATGTCAAAATCAGAGGTTCCTGACAGAACACTTAAATGGGAGGTGGGGCATTTTTAAAGCCAGGCATTGGAAGAAGAAGGAAGTTGCACTCATCACCATATTAAGAATATTCAGCACCCATATTATTGAGGTGGTGTATGTGGATATGACACCAGGATTGTGCCCTCCCCTTTCCACCAAAAAAAAAAAAAAAAAAAAAAAATGACAGGAGGAATTTTGAGTAGATTTGAAAACAAATGCCTGAATTGGAGCTTCAAAATTAGGCAGACACAGGGGACAAGAAACCTCAGAGACAGCAAAGCTGAGAGATGGTGATGAAGTGCAAACTTCCAGTGAGTGGACAGGCACTGCAGTAGCCGAACCTGTCAACCTGTAATGGAATGGGAGTCAAGTGTTTTTCTATGGTTAAGGAAGACCAGAGGTCAAGTGAAGAGAATCTGTACAAGAACAAGGGCTGATGGGTGAGGATGAATATTTTTGAAACAATTTAAATAGCAAGTAACTGGCTATTGGAATACAAAGTAAATGTATTTGCAGGTAGAACATAGCAGTGTGAAAGGAGACTGGGGGGAAAACCTGTAAGCATGGAAATGGGAATCATTGCATTAGAGGTCTTAAGTTATTTATGGATTTCACATGTATACTTATATAAGCCTAAAGTAAGAATATATGATGTGTTTCCTTATCATTTCATATTTGAAAGCATGTAAAAGTTGATGAATATTCCTAGGATAAAATAATACAACTCTAGATGTTGACTTTATTGAAAATTATATAGATAATTATCCATATGAATCTGAATGAACAAATGGAATTTTGAAGTCATTTTTTTCTCTCTAAAGAAACATATTATTCTTTGCACATCACTTCATTTTGGCCAGCAATAAGTCCAACTCAGTCAGTGTGCTGTTGCAGAATGTTTTAAGCTGAAATGTGCATTGGAATCTGTTTGTTTGCAGCAGATGATTTGACTAAGCTTTGATGCATAGTCACTCTCTGACATTTGTGTATTTCAGCAGTGAACAATGTAAACTCATTTTCTGAGCACTTTGATTACTTGCACATAGCAGTGCCCATGGCATGTGACAGAGAAGAGCACTCTATCCACTAATCAGATAGATATGCTTCAAGCGTATTTACATGAAATAATGAAAACAGCTGTTAGATACCTTTAAACTTGAGTGTGTTTTGTTATTAATCTACTAGCCTGTACACATGACACTATAATTCTTCACTCACTCAAGTTGCCTTTAATGACACAGTAATAAAACTGAGAGGGATGAAAGTAATGGAATTGTAGAATGTAATGCCTCAATTGTTCTACAGTGTCTTCCTTTTTGCCAAAATAAACCACAATTAGGTCCATATGGTGTTTTGAAGTTTTCAAGCAATGACCCTAATAAAAAGTAATGAATTTCTGACAAAAGAAAGCATGGCTCTCTTTTAAGCGGATATCTTCACTATTGATCTAGATATGATTACAGACCGATATGCTAATACAAGACGAAAGGTTCATTGTGCTTGGTACAAGTACATTCATTTGTGGTTTATTTTACTCATAAGAAATTCAGGTTTTAAAGGTAGAAATACTATAATCCATTAGTTGCGGCACCCTTGTTTTAAAGACCTGTTATTTAAAGCAAAGAAATATTCTTCAAGAATGAGAAATTTCACAGACATCTATAATAATGGAGTTCCTCACAAAGAAAGGGCTGCAAGAGTTTGTTTTGGGGAATATCCTGTTCTTGTATATGTTGGGCTTCTGAGGTTCTGCCTTCGTTTGTGTAGGGTTTTTGTGTATTTAAGACTGCTTTAAGCGTGAGTGACATTTTATTCCAAGTACAGCTACCTCATCTTAAAACTATGTATCTAACTGCAACACTGAAGTTATTTGCTTAGAGATTGATTTAAAAAAATAAGATTTGTTATTGAGAAATTAAAATTTAAAAAAATAATAAAATAAAATAAATAAGATTTGAGTAGACAAGATCTTTAGAATATTCTTAATATTAATAAAGCATTATAGGTAGCCCATAATCTTGAAGATAGATTAAGTTAGAAAAGCAAAACTGAGTAATAGGTTATGGGTATAATAATCTGAGCTGGAAGGGAATGAACTTAAAAGGAAAATGTGGAAGGAAGAGGACTTAAGGGTCTTTTTTAACCAGGAGTACCTGGATTTGACTTTGTGCGCAGCAGTATAGCAGCATTTTTCCTGTTTAATGTACTTAATTTTTCTGAGTCTTAGTTTCCTCATGCAAGAGATAAGGTTTATCATAAAGATTAAAATAATGTGCGTAATGCATCTAACAGATTGCATGGCAGATAGCAGACATTCAATAAATACAAGGATACTTGAAAAAGTTCTTGGAAAAGTAGAATTAAAAGATAATACACATCTTTCCATGAAATTTTGAAGCATGATCATATAGTTTAATATTATTTTTGTTATTATTGAGAACAACCTGAAGTAGCTCATTAACATGACTTTTATTTAGTGTGCTCTGTGTGTAAAAGCGTGTATGTGTGTGTTGAACTCAATTAGAAAATTCAGCACATGTTTACAGAGACCCTACTATATGCAAAGAATTTTCATGGTACTATGAAGAGTGCAATTCTTTTTAAGCAGTTCTAATCTAATGGACTAATAAAAGACTAAAGAGAACTAGTGTGGAAGAACAAACAAGTTTCTTAGAAAATGTAAGAGAAGGTAAGAATTATCTCTGAGTGGGACATGGGAAAGCTAGATGGAGAAGGATGAGGGAGGAAGGGGGAACATCTGAAGTGAAGGGCTGGGGGTTGAAAAGAGGAGGGTACTTTGGGGAGTATGGGAGATTGTGTGGGAAAGAGTGGAGGATAAGGCTGGAAAGCCACACGCACAGCGTCATTGGATGACTGTTGTGTGCTATTTCATGTTGGGTGCTAGATTTACAAAGTGATTAAGATATGATCCTGCTCTCAAGAGCCAAAAATTGCCACCAAAATATTAGGAGAATGAGGCTTGAGGCTGACAACCTAGCTTTGTCAGATGCACCGAGTTCACCTGGCCGAGGGGCAGCCTTAGTTCTTAACATTGTGAATAGCTCATTGACATTCTGTTTGTTGTTCATTTGTTTAGATATATAAATTTTGGATAAATTTGTTGAATGAATGAATGACAAATTTATTTACATAGCATTTTCCTATTTTAGTGTAAATATCCAGAAGATAAGTTTCAGCCTAATATTAGGCTACATTATCCCAAATGCCAAATTAGTTCACTCTGAATTTGTGGTATTTAACTGTTTGTTTAATGGTCAAAAGGATTTCCTTATTTGCAGAACTTTTCCCACTTCAATATTAATCAGGTTTTAAAAACAAAAGAGAATCACGTTATTTTATAATCCATTGTGTAATTGATCAAAAGTTACTATAGTATAGTCCCCATGTTCTTATCCCATTGAGATATGAATTACAACCTAGACCATCGCTATTTCTTACTAATGTTTTAGGATATTTGGAGAAATTATGGCTGTGCACCTGGAATGGGAAATATACTTTAAAAAAATTGTTTGAAGATTGGTCATGCCTTCTGAAATTAAAAAAAAAAATTATATTGCATTCGAAAATAATGTCCTTCATATAAATATGTGCATATCCAAAAATGTGTACCATTTCAAAAATTAGTAGAGAGTAGGTTGTGTACCAAGTACTGTGTGGGTACTGGATATAAAGTGATGAAACTGGTATGACTGACAGTAAAACACACTCACTTAACACATGTCCACATACATATTGTTTCTCTTAGAGTAGTCCACTGACTTTTTCTATCAATAATAACTCTCCAGACCCTTCTGCAACTTTTCTTTTCTAACTACTTTCAGGTCCATGTAACTTTCATTTTAATGTCAATGTTATTGGAAGATCTTTGTTCTTTGAAAAGCACGTTTGATTTTGAAAATTAGCCAAATATACTATCTGGAGCCCAATATCATGGACAATTTTGGTGATCAAAGTTTTGAATCCTGAAAAATAGATGAGACAGTGGTATGCTTGTTTATTTTGCTGTTTTTTGTTTTTTAATTTAGTTTTTTACTTGGTAGAGCTTAACTTAGTCACAAAGTCCATTTCAGAAACAATAAGAGCACTAAGGCTACTGCTTTGCAAATGTCAAACCCTAATGGAACATGTACCTTCAGGTTTATTATTATTATTTTTTTAAGTTCACTAGTTTTTAAAAATTTGTTGCTTTTTTTTTTTTTCCTTTTTGTCTTTCTTACTGACCGGTAATGGGATCGCAACCCTCGGTGTCGCGCCTGTACCGGGGACCGGCAACGGGATCGCAACCCTCGGTGTTGCGCCCGCACCGTGCTCAGCCAGTGAGCGGGAACCGGTCTCCACATGGGATCCGAACCCTCGGCTGGGGAGCCGCCATGCTCCCAAGCGGCACACTCTCCAGTGCGCCACCGGGCCGGCCCAAAAATTTGTTGCTTTTTAAGGTCAAGTGAGTTCATGTCAAGTGTATTTGCAGGCATCTTGGCTTTAGTCAGGCAATTCCCTTTGTTGTTTTTAATTTTGTGCATTTCTTCATCTTTGAACTTTAAAAAAGTTGTTTCACATGCCAGGAACTCTTTCTAAAGAAGTTTCATTGATAACAATTATTCTTGAAAACATAGGATTTCAGAGCCCTGTAAATCCATTATGACCAACATGCTTTCTTATCAGTCTCTTCATGTTGTCATCTAATGTTGAATGTTGTTAAAGAAAAGTGAGCAGTCAGCTAATTTTTTCCACCTTATAAATAACTTGGTATTTTTGCATTGCTATCCCAAATAACTTTTTCCCTCCTGTTTCTTGTAATCTCTTTCTGTCACCCCTCAACATCCCACCCACATTGGCCTCCTTAGGCACCACTAGTAAACTTTCTGTCATTACAAATTAGCTTTTTTCTTTTTCTTTTTCTTTTTTTTTTTTTTTTTTTTTTTTTTTTTTTTTTTT